>NC_027754.1:16089994-16090998 GCF_000695525.1 Brassica oleracea var. oleracea
TATATCTTTAAAACTCAATAGGCTGCTCTTGCTCTTAGAGCTGGGTGAATATAAGGCATC
This sequence comes from Brassica oleracea var. oleracea, assembly GCF_000695525.1. Lineage (NCBI taxonomy): Eukaryota > Viridiplantae > Streptophyta > Magnoliopsida > Brassicales > Brassicaceae > Brassica > Brassica oleracea. The sequence goes on from NC_027754.1 coordinate 16,090,055, forward strand.
ACTGATTTCTAGATGCATACCCTTAGGCAATAATATATTAGCCTAGCCGTAGTCTTCTTTCAGACTGGTGATACCTGCTTTAGTACTTATATTGACATTTTTCAGTGTACTCATATAGAAAAATCATTCATTCATTTAATGTAAGCAGACAATGTAATAGAAATAAATTCAAGGAGATAAAAATCAGAGAAATCATACAAACAAAGCAATCACACAAGTTTGATGTCGAAATCAGATTATCAACTTGATTCTTTTAGGTAATCATACGTCTCATATTCCATAAGATCATCTTGATCATGTTCGAAATTATTTTCACCATCTTTATAGACCAAGTGGGTTTCAGGATTCTTCCCTTTCAGACTCTCTTTGATAGAGGTCACAAAAATGTTTAAGAGTCCTTCATATCTTAGCCCAATGGTTCTCCATTCCACATATATGGCACACTGATTTGGTCGAGCTTTGTGGTTTAAAGGATATACCACGGCCACTGCCTTGTCCATGACTCAAATTGGGTTGATACCCACAGCCTCTGCCATAGTGATTCCCACGACCAAATGTGTTATAGTGGCCATGGCCACGTCCTTTCCACCCTCCACGACCATGACCATGTGGTCTATCATTCTGAACGTGGTTTATACTGATTCCCACGGCTAAATGTGTTATAGTGGCCATGGCCACGTCCTTTCCACCCTCCACGGCCATGACCGTGTGGTCTATCATTATGGACGTGGTTACCTTTTTTTTTTTTCTGCGGCCTTATTGGTATCAGGTAATGGGGTTAATTCTGGAGGTCTCAATTCACTATTTCTCATCAGTAATCCATTATTTTGCCCCGCTAGCAATAGACTCATCCACGGACTTATAGTCCTGGATTATGGGATTCCTCCAATCAAATAGGACCTTTGGTAATAACACTGTTCTTTGGTGATCATATCTCGATTTTT
>NC_027754.1:16092248-16153431 GCF_000695525.1 Brassica oleracea var. oleracea
TTTGAATTACCTTTTAACCTTAGATGATTGTTGAATCGGACCACCAAAGGAGTTGAGCCGCGAGCTGGACACGAACGGGATGCAAGCTGGAATGGATCGAGTCGCTTCTATCGGCCGCGGACGTCCTTTGTTGCTTGATCGGGAATGCCTTGATCGTCGGACGCGAGCTGTATGATGCTGTCGCGAACGAGGAAGAGGTCGCGTGCTGGAGCTGCTCTCGGGTCGCGAACGTCTGAGCTAAGATCAGGAACGCATTGGGCTGAAGCTGATCGGGGACGCGAGCTGGAACAGATGCGGGAACAAGAGACGCGATCGGGGTTTAGGGTTCGTCGGATCGCCGGCTAGGGTTAGGGTTTTAGAGTTTTTCGATTTGGGTATTAGCTTAGGGATTTAGAGTTTCGTGCTGATAACGTGTTATAAAAGTAATGGAAAAGTCTATCTTTATTCATAACATATAGGTTCCTTATATAGGAGATTACACCGTCATAGATTAATGAAAAGATTACAAATCATAATCTCTTGGTTATGAGCCATCCACAATCTGGTTCATAACATAAATAACTATAAAAATATAATTGATCAAATAAACCTAATCTAGTAGAGGCTGAGATATAATTATTACGTATATAATCTATTTATGACAATTTTCTCTATACATTCATTTTCAGTTTTATATCTTCAATTGATAATAACTATGTTTAATATAATTTTTGAATTTTTAAATTCAATTGATTCATCAAAATTGATTGTCCTTTTTTCTCCTTTGAAATTAGACTCCTAAAAGACTTGTTTGAGCCTCTGACGTTTCCCCAAGTGAATGTCTATTGATAAGAGTCACATGGATTAATAACCTTAACCTACTACATATATGACTATGGTAAACAAACACAGACAACCATTGATACAACACATTTGAGGATACTTTTTTCGTGTACCGTGTCCAAGATCCAATGCAAGATATAAGTAAGATAAAGAAGTCCACAAGCAATATCTATGTATCATCTCTCTTTGAAAATCAGCAACCTTTTAAGAAAATGACATGGTTGTGGTTTCTAAACTTAAACATATCGTGAGGAAAACATACCTCAAAGGCTCCATTAAATTAGCTCCATTTCTGCTGATTTATCTTGACCCTGGTAATGACTACATAAATAACTGGCATTGTTTGCCTATATTTGGCAATCAACCTGCAGAGAGATCAATAAAAGAAAATTCATTAGACAACTATAAATAGAATTTGTTTTACAAAAAAAAAAAAAAAAAACTATAAATAGAACAAACAGTAAAAAGTTTGTAAGAAAAAGAAGGCTGTGAAACTGAGTGCTCTTCCAGAAGAGGAAAAGTATATAATGACTGATGCCTTAACCTTATGTCCCTACAAAAATAAGAAAAGTAAACAGCTTCATGATCAGCTTTAAGTCCCCCATTGTCATAATCAAGAAGAGTGCAAGCAATAGTAGTGATCAATTCCACCAAACCCCTATTCTCTAAACCCCAGTTTCTCTGGACAAGTTAATCTAACAAAATCAACACAATAATAGCACAAAGCTCTCTCCAGAAAATGACACATCAGATTTTTAGAAGTTTGTGAGACTGTCATGTCAATAAATGAAAAAAAGTTGAAAGGCCAATAAAAACATTTCAGTTCTACATGTCATTGTATACCTAAGCTTCTCTAATTTTTCAATTGTGTTCGTCATTATATTCATATCGCCACTCCAAATACCCAAAAAACCCATTGTCGTTAGAATCATGTTGTCCGTCGTTAGGTTTCCACAAGACAAAGTGAGAATCAAATGGCTATTGGCAGCTGAAATATTATCTAGTTCATGATTGAAGATGAAACTCGTGGGTTTTGTAGATCCAGAAGGATCAGTATCTCTGGCATTTGCTTCGTGTCCTGTTATAGTTTTTGGTAAGGTGATTGTTTTTAGATTAACTTCATTAACGAAATCAATATAAGGTTCATGTACCAAATAGTTATCAGAAGTCTGAGTCTAAAGGTGACTCCTTTATTAGGTTTTTAGGTGAAAAATAATATATTTTGTTTGTGGTTGTGTTTTGGTTTTACATTTAGTATCAGTAAGGATGATGTCTATTTGTGTGAGAAAGCTTTAGCTGTTAGGGAAAAGCTTTTGGCTTTGTATCGGTTTAGCGATTACTCTTATTTCAATTAATAAGATGAGTTTTTGCTTTACAGAGGAAAGTGACACACTGACTTTTGTTTATGGATTGTTGAACTGTTTACTCAACGAAGATGGTTGATCAACAAGATGTTAGTAATCTATATGTTGCATGACCTGAAACGTTTCTTGCTCCACTGAGATGATTTACCAGTGTGCGATAGCATCAATTTCATTATTTTTACTTCGGTACCTGTGTTTATGAACTGAAGGATTCTAATAAGCTTAACATATGTTCTTTGCTGCAACACAGAAGGTTCAGAAAATAATAAACATGAGAACATGGAGATATGTTAATGAATTGTTTTTTTTGTTTGATAAGTTTAATGAATTGTTTCCAAAATTTGTTGATTCCTCTGCATATTTGAATCTCTCACTCTCACAAGGATCTCTTTCAATAAGATATTTTAGTTCTTAATGTCTTCTCATAACACAAAAACAATCAGATATTTCAGTTCTTACAATCATAATCTTTTAAATTAGAAAACTCATCATTTTGGATCGTACTGGCCTGATCATCAGCGGGTGGTGGTGCAGCTACATGAGGAGGAGGAGGAGGAGGAGGAAGAGGAGGAGCCACCGTAATAATATCAAAAGCCTTAAAGTATATATACAATTTTCACATCATGACTGGTAGTGCCTTACGCTTTCTCGTAGACAGATATCACAATCACCTGGGGAAAGATCAGGTGTGCATTGCATCAAAAAATATATGTTGGTGAAATATATCAAGGCTGCAGCATCGGCCTAATATAGCTTTTGTGGCCAAAATAGACGGGCTAGATCTGCAAATCCTAATAAAAAAGTGTTGGAGTAGTGCACAAGGCAAAGCGTGGGATCACCTGGCCACGAATACGCTTCTGTTTGGTTAGTAAAACTTTGTATCAAACCATCAAAACTGATCTTAATACAATCAGAATATTCCTTAGATCAGTTTGAAGTTGATCCTGTGAGAACATTCTTATTGCGTAGATACGGTTTGTCTCTTGTCCGCTAGAACCGTTGAAGAGGAAACCCTCTTAAGCTGTGACCTTGGAAGGAAGAGAAGAGACAATGAGACGGCGATTTGCGGAAGTACCAATCGGTCTGAAATACGTACCCACTGTCAGTACATCTTTGTGCTGAAACATAATCAATAGCAAAGCTTATGAGAACAAAACAGAGGATTCAAAATATACTCCTCCGCTGCATTTTTTTGTCAAGATGGTAAAGCAAAATCATTATCTTGTCTTTAAGTACATCTGTCCGTTTCTTTAAGTATTACTTCGTGACCTTATGGTCTTTGCTCCAAGCTGTCAAAGACATCTTTCAACTCTAAACAAAAGTAAATTATTAAATTTGTGCCAAAAAGAGAAGTGCCAAAACAAAATAGATAAATCACAAAAAAACATATTTAAAGCGAAGCTAAAAATGTCCGATTATTCAAACAAAGTAAACATGAAATGTTAGTTGCATCAAATAACAGAATCCTATAGACATTTTCCCACGACATACGCGGGAGTCGACCTATTATATGTTAAAAGCAGATGATTTATTTAAAATTGTACATACCTTCCATTTCACTAGATTAGAGCAGTGATTTCCGAGCCTCGTCCCAGGACGTTCGTCTGTCAAAGCTTTCCTTGCATCTTTGTTGTGGAGATAATTTTTTTAAACAGTTAGAAACTTCTATAAACTGAAAGTTTATTATACACTTGAGTCACATTAGCTTTAGGTTCGTACCTGAATAGAAAGAATGATGAAGCAAGCTTCTTGGGTTTGTTAGGGTTAACATTTTCGTTCTTCTTTTTATGGGTCTCTTTCTTCTTCTGCAAGAGACTTGATTATGATCATGTTATGTAATGCATTTTAGTGAGTTAAAAGGGAAAAGTGTGACCTTGATGATCAGATTGCCGGTTTTCTCCTTTTTCTTAAGCAGTTCGGGAGCTTCTTGTTTATGGAGTTTCATGAGCTCATCTTCTTCTTTCTTTTGACTAATGGCCTCTTCTTCTTTCGTCCTTTTGTATTCCTCCATTCCTTCAAGGTATGTCTCCTTGTTCTTCTTTTCCACCTGTTTAATATCACACATCAGTTCCTTCACTATCAAGCCTTTATATAGCTGTGAATGCAAGTATATACACGAAAAGAAACAGAATACTTCGTATGGTGTTTTTTGTTTATCTGACCCTTCTTCCACTCTTCTTTTGTCATCTCTGCGATCTATGAAAGCAGACCTCTTTGTTAAGTTCAACGTTTTTTAAAATAATAGACCACAAGCAAACGTCTAAAAGAGCAATACAGAACAATCTTGAATAAGAAAACAGAAACCAAACGAGTACTACATACATCAATGATTAGAACATCCTCAACAACAAGCACGCCATACACACAAGGAGAACCAACCATGAATTTGTGCTTGATGCCAATCTCAAACCTAAAGGAAAGTTATATCAGATTTCAATATCTGCAGAATCGAGATCTAACCAATTCCCAATCTAACCACAAAACCTAACCAAAAGCTAGATCAAGATATAGAGATTGTACCATGTTAGGTTTGAACTCCAAACTCATATTGTTACCATCACGACCGTTCATATTGTCTTCTTCCTGATCATACTTGTCATGTATTGGGGTTATCACCAAGATGATAACTTATGGTCTATGTTTTGGTGTTTATTTCTGTACATTATGACATTTAGATAGTGTGATTTTCTATTTATTTTGTTGGTGTAAGAATATGATAAGTGGAACAGAATACTGTTATGCGGCAGTCTTATTGTATTGTTGTGTATTTTATCCATGAAAACTCATGTGCCATATACTTTTTGTGCTCTTTATATGGTTACATATTGTGTTTGTGATATTTATCTTTGTAAGTCTGTGTTTTGTAGTCTAACATATCTTTTCTTTTGGCGAAAGAAAATAAAATATAAGTTGTATTACACACAGATCCGTAAATGATCCAAGTATTTGAAAAAGAGGCTCCCTTGCCAAACAAAGGAGACTCCATTATTTTTTTTTCTTCAGATGACTTAAAAAGCTTACTTAAACACACATATTATGAGACAATATATTTCTCTTCAACTAAGACATCTGAAAAGACCATTTTCGCCTTACTTGGTCCCTTTCATTCATTGTGTTTATAGCTACTAATGGATGTCAGCGCTTTTTTCTATTTCACATTTTACAAATAGTGAATAAAATATGTTTAAATTGTTGAAAAAGTTATTACGAAAAAAAAAAATTTCTTTTACCAAAATCAAGATTTGTTTATATTCTTTTTGGATGCTTAAAAATTTTACTTTAAGAAGTTATCATGAGACAATAAGCTTCTCTTCAATAAATAAGACTGAAGAAACGATTTCACTGACAATCAAGACACTAAAGAAAATTACTTAGAAAAAATATTAAAGTAAAAAAAATACTGTTTTAGAAAATTGACAAAACAATAAATTAAAGGCGCCAAGAAATCATTTTGAACTATGGTTGATCTATTTCATTCATCAGGTGTTAAGTGATACCATTGATTATATATGACTTTCTCTCTCTCTTTTATTTGATAGAGTAACTCATCTTAATTGGTTTTATAAATAATATGAAACAGCAACTGTGGAATTCATAGTTAGAGATAGAAAGACAAAGATAAAGATTCAATGATGATATTAGGAGGATTATTTCGAATTTATAATATCACAAATATGTTTATCATATTCTACTTGATTCTAATATACATTTAAAGCCTCCAATTCTCTCTCTACACACCATTCAGTAGCTTGTTTATAAACTTTACTTCTGGCAGTTCACATTTATGATTGTTATGAGTGTCTTACTATGTACTAAAAACGCTCTTTTAGGAAAATTATGATATTCTAAGCGTATGAAAGCAATGTTTCATGACGTTATCTTACAACACTTTGAAGACATGTTCGGTGTTGGTATTGATCCCACACTTCTGCAGGAACAACCTATGTAAGATGATGCTCTTCCGGTTTCATCACTCTCTGTTGAAAACATGCTCAGTCTTGTGGTATGACTATGCAGGAAATAGAAAATGTTGCTAATTCTGATAATCACAATGTGGGTCTTCATCCCTTGCCACTGGTTTTTAGGCAAGAACTTCATAATGATAATGAAAACGTCGACTTTGATGCATGATGTATTTGTTGCTGGTCTTTTGAACGTTTGGATTTCTATTTAAGCTTATGTTTTCTACAACTTTTTTTTTGTTAATTTTGAAGTACTTTAAATCAAAACATGTTTTAAGGGCTTTGAGAGCTCATTGGACCTTAATATATAGTTAATCAATTGTGTGCTTTATATATGGTCGTGTATTGTATTTTATGCCTATTTTGTGTTCTTTTGTTATCCTTGTTCAATCGATCTTCACCCAACTGATTCTTACCAAGCTTGAATCGTCCAAATCGCCAAACTCATATTGTTACCATCGCGACCCACAATCAAATTGTCTTTCCTGATCATATTTGTCATGTATTGTGTTTACCACCAAGATGATAATTTATGGTCTATGCTTTAGTGTTTATTTCAGTATATTGTGACATTTTGATAGTGTGATTTTCTATTTTATTTTGTAGGTGTAAGGATCTGATAAGTGAAATGTAAACCTTTTATGCAGCAGTCTTATTATATTGTTTTGTATTTTATCCATGAAAACTAATGTTCCATATACTTTTTGTGCTATTTATATGGTTACATATTGTGTTTGTGATATATCTATTCATAAGTTTGTGTTTTATAATCAAAATATATATTCTTTCAGCGAAAGAAAAAAATATATGTTGTACTAGTGGTATTCCGATTCTAAGCGCCGGGTTCGTACTTTATTTCTTTAATGTATTTTAAATTAATATTATTGTCTTAGTATGTAAAACAATTTCAAATATATGAAGATGCAAATATGTTTAAAGAGAAGGATAATTTTTCCAATCCATTTGATAGTGGTTAGCGATCTTAGTGTATCACTTTGTTTCGAAGTTGCTTAGGTCAAAGAGAAATATCATATGTATAGTATTTATTTAATTTAAAATTAAATTATATTTTAAAGTCCGTTGAGATGGTAAAATCATTGACAACAAATATCCAGTCCAGTTTTCAGAACTCTGATTGTTTTTAGAAATTTGTTCAACTAAGTTGTAGTTAATTGTATTGTCTTTTATAACCTTTAATTAGTCGTCTCCTCTCGTGAAGCTAACAGCTGTAAATTTAAATGTGGAAGCAGAGAAAGTGGTTTTGTTTTATTTAGTACTAGGATAAGACATGCGCCTTGCGCATGGTAAATTTATATGAAAATTATTTAAGAAATATCGTATGGAAAAAAAATTATATTATTGATCGAATTAATATATTTGGCTCTTTAACAATTTTTAAAACTTTTTTTGTTAATTACATAATTTGTTTACTGATGAAATGATCTCATTTTAAAAAATATTTTATGTCAAAAAATTATTTATCGCATAAAAACCTAACGTTTAGGCCGAAGAATCTCATGCCTACTAATTGGTTACAATGAAACTATGTCAGCTCAGTTTTATATCATGATTTAGCAATTTAAAAGTTAATTATTATTATGAGAAGTTTACGTTCACGTGTCAATCCTATCTATCTTCGATATTTTTCTCTTTTTTGTGTCATTTTGGTTATTGTTCGATATAAATATTGATTTTTGAGTTTATTCTCATTTATTTCTTTTATTTTGGCCTGAGATATAGAAAATGTTTAAGATTCAAAATTATTAAAGAGATACATACTTAGGTTAAGATCTGCGCCTTGTGCAAAATAAATACTTATTTTATATTTTTCTGCATATTATGAAATAATAAAATAATAATTACATATTAAATAACTAAGAAATCAGTTACTATTATGTAATAAATTGGCTTGACCGCTCTTGTTTATTCATAATTATTTTAGAATAAATAAATCAAAACAATCAATCTTATCTATCGTATATGAAATATACTTAAATTTAAACGATATGAAGTATATATATATTAACATAAACACCTATTAAAATAAAATTAATTACTTATACGATTTTATTATCATTGTATCTTATTATAGAAAAAATTTAAACATTGATCACAAAAGTTTATGTGAGACTATTAACAGTTTTAGTAATTTATACTCGTTTTGAAAAATTCAAAGTACAACATATACAAAAAAATCTAAAATTTTAATATATGATTAATGTAATTATGTAATTTATTTTAACAGTAAAGAATTAAACAAAAATGATAGAAATCATACATATTATTTGCAAATCTTCATTTTTTAAAATCATTAATTACTATATATATCATAATCACATTAGGTAATTCTGTAGGTTTTATTTAAGGAAATAATATATAATAAATAGCCACATTGCTTTAGTTAATATCATAAGATATCATATACAGTATAACCTCTTTAAATTAGTACTCTATAAATTAAAATACACTAAAAATCTCTATAAATAATATAATTTTTTAGTCCCAAATTGAGTTTTTGGTTCAATTAGTATATCGATAAATTAATATCTCTATAAATTAATAAAAAAATTATAGTTTTGGTGTAGTCCCAACATTATTAATTTATAGAGGTTTCACTGTAGTTGGTATTAAATGTTTATAGTGAGATATAAAAATCAAATTGGACCAACATGTTTTTCAATTTCAATGTGAGGCTGACACGTAGGATTAATTAACTACCTAATTAATTGACACATAAGCAAGATGTCTTTTTAATTATTACAAAATTGAAGTTACATCTTTTCAAATGTTTCTCAATTAATATATAGGGGATGATAATGGTTTTATTTACTTGAATTAGTTCTAATTGGCAATTCTTATAGTTTTGGGCCGAGGAGGCTTGTGTGAGTCTAAGCACATGTTTGGTCTAAGGATGTCTCTCTTGTATTTTGGTGTGTATAATTCAATTGTCTTTAAGGTTCAAAAGTTCTTTTTTTCTTTGTATTAGCCTATTAGGTCAGTAGAATATAAGGTAGGAGCTAACAAAGCATAAGGGATAATACTTTCGACCAAAAAAAGGGATAATACTAAATGGAACGAAAGATGCAATTCAGATAATGTATTATTAAAATATTGGTTATTATTGTTGATCTCAGCACATATTTTTTTTGTACACACCAAAAGCCGCAGAATCTTAAAGTAAATATGGTCAGCTATGGATTATTGATGATATATTGCGAAGGGAGCAGAGTAGGAGAGGAGTGGCAATAATCTATTACAATAATGAAAAATTAGTGTATCCTTTCGTAATGCCTGGGAAGCTTAGTAAAGGCAATACTGGGAAGCTTAGTAATGCCTTTCGTATCCCGGGTCTGAATCGCTTTCTGTCATTAATGAGCACAGTGTCATCTCCTTCTGGAGTAATCTTGCATTTCTGAATCATGGAAATTTCAAGCTGACAAGCTGCTCTTACCTTATCCTCTCCCAACAACCGAGCATCCTTAACTTTCCAAAGCACAAACGAATTCATAAATGCGCACCATGCCTTATCAAATAAGTCCAACTGAGATCTCAACGTCCGAAGCTTTGATTCCCCAACATACATCTTAACAGGACCCTCTTTAATAACCTTTATCAATAACTTAAACTCCCTCACAAACCCCTTCGCTGAGTCATTAAGAGCAGCCTCTTGATCACTTTGACTGTTAAACATAGCGTCTGGTTGACCGAATATCATAAAAGCAGAAAGGACCACTCTGACAGGAAACTTCGACATCTTCGCAGATATCACCGCCACCCTCCTACCAGGAGTAACTCTCTCTTTCCTTTCCTGATCCTTACGAGTACTTGGCATCTTCTTTTTCCTTGGGGTGGCAACTCTTCTAAGAAGATGATCAATGTTATCCATTATCGACGGTTGAGAAGAAGCGGTAACGTTTTAGAAGCTTCTAAGCGAACTTGAAGGCTGTCAAGCAAAGAGTTACCAGCTTTAAGAGTAGCAGGATGACTTTATTAGCACCGCGAGTAGCTCAAACGGTAGTGACTCATTAATCTTCAAAGCATCATAATATTCAGCCAAGTCCAAGGTTGTCTTCTTGTGACTCACAAAGCACTTCCAACACCTAACAAACAACACAAGAACAAAAGCTGTAAGGGAGATTATTAAAGAAACAGATAACTGATAGTGATTTATAAAAACTACCTTGACAGCTTTCTAGAGAGAAGATCACCATCTTGCTGCATCATATCGCAGTAAAGACTAATCGAATCACGCTGTCTTCTTCTCTGACAAAGAAACTTCGATCTATGTCTCTTCTCCTAGATCAAGAAACAGAACAGAATAAGAGAAACCAAAGACCAAAGCTTATGTCTATATATATAGTTGTTACCCTCAGCAATTTGTCTTCAAGTTTGTCCATCATTTTACTCAGAAAGGGAAGAGACTGATTTTTTTTTTTTGTGGAAGTTTAATATAAAGGAATATGATCGTTAAGGAGATAGTACCTGGTGAGAAGTAGGCATGAAGTTTGGGCTTCAGAGAGAATGTGTTCATCATGTTTGCTCAGTAAATCTAATAGCGATAGGAGAATCACACAATCTGAAGTTCTTGTTGCTTCTTGCAACATCAAAAACACTGAGCTCAGTTAAGCCTGTGATGATTAACATAAGTTGGTTCATTCTATATGCAGTACTACTCATTAAGTGTTTAACTTATCGTAACTTATCGTAAGATAAATTGACAATTTGGAGAAAACTTGGAAACTGAGAAAAGAATACCCTCCGGTAATTCTTGACTTGACAGTAGCAAGTGGTAAAATCAGTCAGCAGAGGAGGAGGATTAAGTTCCATCTCTAGTGGAATCATTTGGTTCCTCAGAGCACTCTACAACAACACCAAACATTCAAAAATCTTCATAAGAAGTTAAAGCAGAAGAAGTGAGAGATCAGAGATGTAACGTGCCATTCCTGTGATATATGGTAAGAGAGCTAAAGTGATAGTTGGAGACGCCGAGAAAAGGGATGGAGCAAAGAGGAAGCCGATTGATTGGTTTTGAGCGCGAAGATCCCCATCGGTCGGATGCATGGCAATTGGCAAGTCTCTCAATCTCTCTCAATAAGGTAATGGAATCGGTGGACATTGTCTATAAACCAATAGCCATATACTGATTTCAGGATCTAAGTTTGTTGATCATGAAATTGATCTCATTCGCTGGAAAAATCTAAGCACGGATTGAGAAAGTGAGAAATAGGTTCATCTCTGACTTGGTTTGTATAGAAAGTAAAGAAGAATTGAAGATGATGTAGCGGGATGACGTTATTGATTGATATTTCAGAGGATCGCAACGGTGATTGAGAAGATGAAAACGTGACTATCTCCGGCCAAGTAAGAACCTAGTGCAACGAAAGAGAGTAACTCGGAACTGGGCTTGAACAATATGGGACACTTTACAAATAATTGTTTTCTGTAAGTAATCACTTGCGTTTCCTAACTAACAATTTCGGTAGAGCTAGAGGAGTGCGACACATGGCAACTTTTGTCTTATGCATATTGATGACGTGGCAGTAGAAATTTATTCTTAACAAATTACTATAGTAACATATACTATTTTAAAAGGAATTGTTTATATTCTTTTTGGATGCTTAAAATTGTACTTTAGAAAGTTATCAGTAGACAATCAAGACATTAAGTAAACTTATTCTTAACAAAATATTATAGTAAAAAACATTATTTAAAAAAAGGTCAAGACAATAAATTGAAGGCACCGAGAAACCATTTCACTATGCTTGATCTATTTCATTCATCAGTTGTTAAGTGATGCCATAGATTATATATGAATTTCTCTCTCTTTTGTTTCATAGAGTATTAATCTTAATCAGTTTATAAATAATTTGAAAAAGCAACTGTGGAATTTATAGTTAGAGAAAAGACAAAAGAAAGATTCAATGATGATACTGTGAGGATTATTTCGAATTTATACTATCACAAAGAGGTTTATCATATTCTACTTGATTCTAATATTATAAAGCCCCAGTTCTCTCTCTACACACTAAAATTTACTTACGACTGTTCACATTTATGATTGTTATGAGTGCCTTACTGTGTACTAAAAACGCTCTTTTAAGAAAATTATGATTTTCTAAGCGTAAGAGAGCAATGTGTTTCATGACGTTATCTTACAACACTCACGATGAGGATGTGAACGCCATCATCTCTGGAACTGCTGTTGAATAGGACGAAGATTGCTATCCATATTTCCACTGTGATCACTATTGGTTTGTGCATAAGCGGCAGCAGAAAAAGTAAAAGTATTGACCGTTCTCTTGGGGTGCTTGGCAATTGGAAACCTCTAACACACGCAAAGAATATTATGTTAGGTACAACTTGATTGGTTTCAAGCAAAGTTTTCAGCTTGTGAAGGTGAAGTCATGAAGAATACATCCGATACTCCACCAGCAACCTATTTGAATCATTCTTTGTCTGTCATTTATTCTTTGATGCATCTCAAAAGGTTAACCCAAGATTCCAGAGTGGTATAGCACAATATACTATTCCTCAACAGCCTCTTCTGAATGATGATGTCTTGCTTGGGGAAGATACTGCTCTTCAACAATCTCTGCTGAATGATGATCTCCTGTGATGGTCGCCATGTGTGAAGTTTAACCATACAAAGAATAATAAAAGGTTTATCTCTACAGTTAATCAATAAAGAATAATAGGCTTGGCTCAGAGGAATGACGTGGAGAAACAAAATGTTTTGATTGTTTTGTATGTTTTTTAGTTATTGTCATAATATGATTTTCTAAGCTTAAGAAAGCAATGTGTTCCATGACTTTATCTTACAACACTCACGTACTAAATATTATTATATTGTTAGGAAAAATGAAGTGTTGATCGTTCTCTTGGGGTGTTAGGTGACTGGAAGCTTCTAACTCCTCCAAAAAAAATAAGATCATGGTTTGGACAACTTTGCTTGGCTTTAGTCGCAAATTAAGCTCGTAAAGGATAAGATGAAGACTGGCTAGTTTCAAGAGGAATATGTTCATGTTTCCACCAGCAACGAGTTTGAATCATGGGCAATTTGCCATTTGTATTTTGAATGCAAAAAAGAGGGATACCAAGGATGAGAGAATGGAGTAGCACAAGATACCGCTCCTTGGTGGATCAAATTTCTCCACTCACCGTTGAAGAGATGGTCAATGTTGGTCTTGATCCCATACCGCATATAGACTACGCTGAATGATGAACACAATTTTCTAGCATTCTATTCATGTATCATAAATTTGCCATCTTGTGAAATTAAGAGTTTCAACTTATCGTTAATAAAGTATTTGGCCAACTAGCTTTTTTTCTATTCTAAATATAACTTAAACTTTTCATCCATAATCAACTTATTAAATAACTTGAATTTTATTTAAAAAAATAAATTATTTAATAAAAATAAAATGATTTTGCTAACCAAACTGATGAAATATGATCCACATAAGTATTGTTGATGGAAAACTATAAACATTTCATATAATTTAAATGAATGCTCAAGTTGTGTTAGAATATGTAAACTAACCACAGAAAAAATAGAAGCTAAATTTAATTGCTTTCTGGAATCTCCAAAATTAAAGATTAATTTTTAGTCAATTAAGTCAGACTGGTTGGTCAGAAATCCATTCCAATATACGTACGTACATTTCCATTCAATAATATGTGTGTGTTTTATGTAAATGGTCCTATCCATATATAGGAATAACAAATATATTTATAATTTGTAAATCATCAAAAGTGGACCCGTTATTAGGCAGTAAATTGGACTTATGTAACCTAACGCCAAAGACGACATGGTAGACTCTTGTTCTTGTATGCATATAGAGCTGCCGTAGTTATTAAAATCAACAGGCGTGTTATTATTACTTTGACCAACTAATTAGAGAAAATAAGAGGGTTGTTTCTTTCCAAGAGAAGATTTAGAATATTAATTTGATCTAGATCAAGTTGTTGGACCTGGTTTAGCTGAACCGGGATTCTGATTCTATTAGCATTTAGCAACAACTTGGGAGTGCGATTATTCACATTCAAAGCTAAACCGAATGTACTGGGAATCAAGGTCTGCTCCTAACAATTTAATAAATTGGAGCGGTCAAACATTTAGAACCGCTTCACCAGTCTTCGCAGAAGTTACATATGCGTGTGTGATCATACGAAATTTTTTCATATATATAAACAACATATAGAGATCAATTCCAGAACACATCGATCTGCTTCTTGCTACAACACACCACAACTTTAATTATCACTCATCATATACTCAGAAATGGAGAAGTCACTGGTCAAAACTCCATTGAGAAAGCTAAGAAGAAGAGGAACGAAGCGGTCCTGGAGATTGAAGCAGAAGCTCAAGCTGACATGGAAGTCTATCAAGATCCAGGTAAGGTCACATCTACCTGGCGCCTTCTTGTCAACCAAGAAACGCCTCACGCACGTGAAATCAAGAAATCAAGAACAAGAACTAGCTCAAGTGGCCAGGAAGATCTGCAAAATCTCCAACGACTCCACCAGTTCGCTGGCGTTTCTTCTTCAGCTTCCGAAGTATTCAGCAACGGATTTTCTAGACCGCGGCGATCTGATGACTCCAGCTGCGTCTCCAAGGGAAAACATATCCAAAATGTGGCGTGAGCTTCACGGTTCCAAGAACTGGGAGAATATTCTTGATCCTCTACATCCATGGCTGAGGAGAGAAATAACCAAATATGGAGAGTTCGTGGAATCAGTCTATGATTCTCTCGATTTCGATCCTTTATCTGAATTCTGCGGAAGCTGTAGATACAACAGGAACAAACTCTTTGAGGAGCTTGGTTTAACAAGACATGGTTACAAGGTAACCAAATACATCTACGCCATGTCTCATGTGGATGTCCCTCAGTGGTTCTTGAGCTCATCTTTGGGTGCGACGTGGAGCAAAGACTCTAACTGGATGGGGTTTGTTGCTGTGAGTGGAGACAGAGAGTCATTGAGGATCGGTCGGAGAGACATTGTCGTTGCCTGGCGTGGCACCGTGACTCCTACTGAATGGTTCATGGATCTTAGAACTAGTGAAGAGCCTTTCGATTGTGAAAGTGAACATGGCAAGAGGGTGGTGAAGGTGCAAAGCGGGTTCTTCAGCATCTACAACTCCAAAAGCGAGCTCGCAAGGTACAATAAAGAAAGTGCATCTGAGCAGACAATGGAGGAAGTGAAGCGGTTAGTTAAGTTTTTTAAGGAAAGAGGCGAAGAGGTGAGCTTAACCATCACCGGTCATAGCCTTGGAGGTGCATTGGCGCTTATGAACGCTTACGAGGCCGCGAGAGATGTTCCGGAGTTATCTGGTAACGTTTCTGTGATCTCATTTGGTGCGCCGAGGGTAGGTAACTTGGCATTTAAGGAAAGGCTAAACAGTTTAGGTGTTAAAGTCTTGCGTGTGGTGAACAAGCAAGACATTGTCCCTAAGCTTCCTGGTATCGTGTTCAACAAGGTTCTAAACAAACTCAACCCCATAACGTCGAAGCTAAATTGGGTCTACAGGCACGTCGGAACGCAGCTTAAGCTCGATGTATTCAGTTCTCCTTACGTAAAACGTGATTCGGACTTAGCGGGATCTCATAACCTCGAGGTGTATCTCCATGTTTTAGATGGCTTCCACCGCAAGAAATCAGGGTTTAGGGTTAACGCCAGGAGAGACGTTGCGTCTGTGAACAAGAGTACAGATATGTTACTGGATCATCTAAGAATACCTGAGTGTTGGTACCAAGTGGCACATAAGGGTCTGATTCTCAACAAGCAGACCGGCCGGTGGGTGAAGCCAGTCCGGGCCCCGGAAGACATTCCCTCTCCTTTATCGACCGGACCAAAACCTATGTATAGCTCGTGAGTTTAAAATAATAATTATATTCCTTCCATTCATTCGTTTCATAAATCATTTGTCTTTGTGAATTTTGATTACAAAATTTCAATTTGATGTACATATATCAAGTTGTGAATGCATATGTGTTTATAGTACATTTTATACTAGTTACAATTAACATCTAAAGGAAAACCGAACGTGTCAACATACAATAGATAAGAACTAAAACATGTACATCCTTTAGACGAAGCTAAAACAGTTTTGTATTTACTCTCCTGAAGAGAGCACACCCTATAGGATTATGGAAAGTGTTAATCATTATTGACATGATACTAGAGTATATATACATGAACAAGAGACGTAGACTAGAGTATTCTATTTACAAAGTAGTCACTATACTTATATTATCTATATGCCCCCTCAAGATGGAGGGTCTGAGGACACTCCAATCTTGGAACATGCTTGCTGGAACTGGCTTCTCGGTAGTGGTTTTGTCATTGTGTCTGCTAACTGATCTCGAGAAGAGACATGTGTGACCCGGAGCCTGCATGCTTGAATCATGTTTCTTGTGAAGTGATAGTCCAAGGCGATGTGCTTCATTTTAGAATGAAAAACCAGGTTAGCACACAGATACGTAGATCCAACATTATCACAATATATTGCCGGAGGAGAAAGGAGCTGAAACTGTAACTCTGAAAGAAGAGAGCAAAGCCATGTAACTTCAGACGTTGTATTCGCAACTGCTCTATATTCAGCTTCCGTAGATGAACGCACGACTCCTTTCTGTTTCTTTGATGACCATGAGATTGGGTTCTGTCCCAAGTAGATGATGTATCCATTTGTTGATGTGTAGTCGTCTGTATCGCCGGCCCAATCAACATCAGAAAATGCATGTAATGTCAGTGGCGTGTGCTTGTGTAGTAAGATACCATGAGAGCTCGTACCTGCCAGATACCGGAGAACCCGTTTGGTGGCGAGTCAATGATCTTCCGTGGGTTGGTGCATAAACTGTGAGAGACGCGCAACGGAGTAGGAGATATCAGGGCGAGTGAAGGCTAAGTATTGTAAGCTTCCCACCACTGAACGGTATAGTGATGCATCTTTGAGCAGGACGCCACTGTTGAGCGTGAGCTTGGGTGTTGTCGGAAGTGGTGTAGCGACCGGTTTCGCGTCTGTCATGTTTGCCTTGTGTAGAAGATCAGTGATATATTTCTTCTGAGACAGATGAATGCCAGCCTTTGTGCGCTTCACTTCAATACCTAAGAAGTAGTGGAGATCAACAGGATCTTTGATGGAGAACCGAGACGCAAAAGCTTGAAGAACAGTTTGAACATAACGATCATCATTCCCGGTGACAATGATGTCATCAACGTAAACCAAGACATATGTGAGTGTGTTTCCAGTGGTATGGACAAAGAGTGATGTGTCTACGGAAGAGTTAACAAAGCCAGCAGTAAGAAGATGTCGTTTAAGAGACATAAACCAGGAGCGGGGAGCCTGTTTAAGACCATAGATTGGCTTGCGCAGGCGACAAACATGATGAGGACGGTCTCTGTCAACAAAGCCAGGAGGTTGCATCATATAGACTTCTTCAGTTAAGTCACCTTTGCAGAAAAGCGTTGTTGATATCCAGTTGCTTCAGAGGCCACGACTTTGTTACTGCAATATCAATAACCAAGCGAATGGTAGTTGATTTAATAACTGGACTGAAAGTTTCAGAATAATCAACCCCATATCTTTGTGTGTATCCTTTAGCAACAAGGCGACCTTTGGGACGTTTCTCTTCACCATTTGCAAGATACTTTGTGGTAAACAACCATCAACATCCAA
The DNA here is from genome assembly GCF_000695525.1 of Brassica oleracea var. oleracea. Taxonomy (NCBI): domain Eukaryota; kingdom Viridiplantae; phylum Streptophyta; class Magnoliopsida; order Brassicales; family Brassicaceae; genus Brassica; species Brassica oleracea. The sequence continues at coordinate 16,110,074 of NC_027754.1, forward strand.
TAACATTATGTGCTGCATTTGGTGGTTCAAGATCCCACGTGTGATTGGCAATATGGGCATCGAACTCGTAGATTGCAGCCTTTCGCCATTTATCTTCTTTCATGGCTTGATTAATCGTTGTTGGTTCTGCGGCTCTATGTTTCTTTCCTGCAACAGTAAGAGTTAGTTTTTGGATTGGTTTGGTAATTTTGTTTTTGGCTCGAATTTGCATTTTGTGGATATTTTGTGGCTGTTCTTGTACTGGTATTTCTGGTTCAGTGGGTTGAACAGGCATGGCTGGTGAGGGAGGAAGATGATTTGTCGTGGGTACTGACTGAGACGTGGGTGTTGTCTCATTTTGAGTAGGAGCAGTAGGCTCAGGAAGTGTGGGTGATTGCTGAGTCATGGGTTGTGACTCATTTTGAGAATGAGCAGTGGGCTCAGAGGTTGAAGAAGAGAGAGATTGAGGAGTAGAAGGTAATACCTGAGTAGTCGGAGGTTGCGGGTGAAGGTCTGTGCTCGAGGGTCCCATTCTTTCCGTCGGTATAGTTGTTGCCGGTGGAGTATATGATGAAGAAGGTGAGGACTTGTCATCTGGAACCTTTGTTTCTTTGTTGAAAGGAAACTTTGTTTCCACAAATTGCACATGTCTGGAAGTGTAGACACGGCCTGTTGTGGTGTCAAGACAGTAGTATGCGCTTTGTGTGGGAGAGTACCCAAGAAAAACACACTCAGTAGAGCGAGGCTGCAGCTTATGTTTGGTGTATGGACGTAGCCAAGGGAAACACTTGCATCCAAACACTCTAAGCTTCTCATAGTTGGGTGGTTCACCAAACAACTTCTGATATGGTGACTGCATTGAAATTGTTGGTGAGAGGAGGCGATTAATGAGGTAGACAGCAGCAGTGAAAGCGTATGTCCAGTACTCTTTTGGCATAGATGAAGTTGATAGGAGGGTGAGGCCTGTCTCAACAATGTGCCTATGTTTTCGTTCCGATACACCACTGTGTTGAGGTGTATGCGGTGCCAAGGTTAGATGACTGATTACATGCTCTGCAAGAAACGACCGTAGAGCTATATATTCGCCACCGTTGTCTGAAAAGAGAGTCCCTATTTTTGCCTGAAATTTGTTCTCCACAAGAGCTTTGTATGCAATAAACACCTCCTTGACTTCTGATTACTTTTTCAATGGATATAGCAATGTATAGCGAGAAAAATGATTGATGAGAACAAGATAGTAGCGGTAGTTGTCAATGGAGGTTATGGGAGATGACCAAACATCAGTGAAAGAAGATATAGATGAGTTTGTAAAAGGTAATTTGTGGCTCTTATTAATCAAACATTGAGAACAAGAAATCTGTTTTTGAGAACTTGAACAAATAGGAAGTGAAAACTGAGAAACAATAGTGTTTAAAATAGAAGAAGATGGGTGGCCGAGCCGGGAATGCCACGAAAACATAGAGGTTTTGGGGTTTGAAGAAGTGACCATGGCCTTTTCTTGAGCATGAGATACGGACCATTCATAGAGTTCATTCTTAGTCTTGCCTTGGAGCAATGGGACCCCCGTACTGAGATCCTTCACCTGAAAGGAGGCAGGGAAAAATTCAACAGAAACTCCATTAGTATTGCAGAGCCAATACACCGATATAAGATTCTTATCAACATCAGAAACACATAAGATTTTATTCAATACTAATTGACGAGTAGGAGTTGAGAGAATAGAGGAACCGGTGTGTGAGATCCGTTAAGACAAACCATCTGCAATGAGCACATCATCTCCTCCATTATACGGCTGGTGTAAGGCAAGATTGTTAAGGTCTGAAGTTATGTGATGTGTTGCTCCAGAGTCCAGGAGCCAATTCGCTGCAGTGTATGGTGAGTTGACTGCAACATTTGCTCTCGGTTGCCATTGCTTGAACGGATTTGCGTTTGATGAGTTCCCTTGTTGTTGAAGCCCTTGAAGTTGTGGACATCTTCTTGCACTATGTCCCCGAGTATTGCACAGCTGACACTGCCCAAGTACGGTTTGAAGGGCCTCTGTTCCGGTCGACTCTGCGATTGTGTGTACTGCACGTTATCACCAGAGTAGAAGGAATGAGGGTTCTTCGTGTTGTTGTAGTTGTTGCGATGATTGTTGTAGGTTTGTTGCGGACGATGTTGTGCCGCATTAGCTGAGGTGGGGATGACACTGGATGGAGTCGAGCTGCTGGAGAGAATCTTTGCCTCATGATTCAACAAGCGCTCATGTACTTCCGTGATACTTGGAGCAGTATCCTTCAATCTGATCAACCACCATTTTGTAGTCATCAGGGAGTCCAGCCAGAATGATTTCCACTCGATCCTCATGATCATAGGGTTTTCCAAGTATCGCTAGTTGATCAAGCTTGGACATAGCGCCTTGGAGGTATTCATCAATTGTTTTCGTTCCCTTGGTGTAGATCTTCAGTTGATCTCGGAGATGCTTGATGTGACTACGAATCGGTTTGGCATATGTAGCCGCCAGCTTCTCCCAGATCTGAGAGACAGTGGTGGTGCGAGACACAGTTGGCTGGATAGACGTCGAAATAGCTCCAAGAAGAGGATTGTAGATAAGCTTGTCTTGTCTTGTTCAATGGACAAACTCAGGGCTGGGGACTAGGACATCATCAATTGTGATGTTCTGGGCAGGGATCACAGCATTGGCATCAAGATGTTTGGCGAGAGCGGAGCCATCCAACAAGGCATGAACTTGTAAACTCCACATGAGATAGTTTGTGCTTGTGAGTTTAGAGACGTTGGACATGTTGATGTGCAGGAGAGAGTTTGCGTTGTTGGTGATGGAGATCACTTCATTAGGTCTAGGAGTAAAGCTCTGATACCATATAGGATTATGGAAAGTGTTATTCATTATTGACATGTACTAGAGTATATATACATGAACAAGAGACGTAGACTAGAGTATTCTATTTACAAAGTAGTCCCTATACTTATATTATCTATACACCCTTCTCAAAAAAATTGAATAACCCATAACCCGATCTCAACAAAAAAATCCAAGGGTTTTAACCGTTACGCCACTTTCTCGCTGGTTTTAATCCCATTTCAGTAGTTTGTGAGTTCTATTCTTGGAATGCGAACTTCACCCCCACATCCTAGAGCCAGTTATTGATCACAAAATTTGTTGATCGGTGTTGCAAATCCATACAATAGAAGTACAAAAAATCTTGTAGATGATCTACCTATAGTTCTCAATTCTTCTTCCCAGAAACTTTCAGTAAATGATCTCCATTATCGATTACGCAGTTGAAATTTCTGAACAACACCAATAATCCTCTAACACACTAATAGAGAAATCAAAACATATCCAGAATCTCCCACATGTAACTTGTTACTAATTGTGCATACAACATATAATGTACCAAAAAAAAAAAGAACATGTTTTTGGTAATCAGAACATTTTTGTTTTGAACCATATTAAATGTTGTTTCTCTTATTCAATATCTCAAGGTAACAACTAAATCAACACAGTATTCATTCAATATTTACCGACTATCTTCTAATAAAAACTAGGTGATAACCCACGCGTGAGTTTTTATAATAATGTTTATTTATTAAATGGTTTTAACATTTTGCAACAATACAATTTTTATCGACTATATAATGACGAATACAAATGTTGGTTTCTTAAATATATCATCGTTGTTGAATAGCTAAAATATTACATCTTATTTTAATTATTTTTAAAACTTCATATGCACAAAAAAAATTAAGTTTTGCGGCTGACACAAATCACCAAAACCAAATAGGCAACATCGATTATATAATGACGAAAGGGGATTAGGTTTTTTGCTCTCGATTTGTATACTATTGACTCTCCATAAGTGATTTCATTTTCTACCTCAATAAAATTGTACTTTCGTTCTCGTCTTTGTTTCAATGATATGAGTTAAGTTTCTTTTTTTAACTTCTTCTATGAATTCGGTGAATTACATAAGTGTCAATTTAAAAAAAATAGACATCTGTAAAAATTAGTTTCACTCGAGATATATATCTAAGAATCAAAATTTTGAAAAAAAATCACCGGAAAACTATATTAACAAATTAATGTTCAAATCTAATATATCAAGTTGATATAGAATATAAGTGCAGACTCGAAATATAAATGTTTGTCAAGTATATATTCACCAGTTCGGTTTAAAAATCATCTAATTCAAGAACAACAAAACAAATTACTTATTTCACCAGTTTGGGTAATATCTGAATCCAAACGGATAATATCTGAACCCGAATGGATATCCAAAGATAACCAAACATAAGTATACTTATACTTATATTTCTAATTTACTTTTCTCATTTTATTTAAAATATTTGTATTAATGATGTTTAGTTTCACTCGAATTAATATTTATACACAGCGAGCTGCTCAGGCAAGATCGGTAGTGAATGCGACAGTACCAACTATTCCTGGTAGATGGTGTTATACAGATGGATCATGGAAAGAAAATGATAGATACTCGGAACAAGGGTGGTACAGTACTTTGGAAGGTTTTGCTGGTTTGATGGGAGCGAGGAACACTAGAGTGAGTCAATCACCCCTTCATTCGGAAATAGAGGCACTTATTTGGGGGATGAAATGTATGAGGAATTTAAGACAGCTTACAGTTACTTTTGCGACAGATTGTTCTCAATTGGTGAAGATGGTTTCTGAACCTGAAGAACGGCCTGCATTTGCAAGTTATCTGGAAGACATCAAGGTCCTACAAAGCAGTTTCCATAGCTCAGAGCTCATCCATATACCAAGGACGCATAATTCAAGGGCGGACAGTCTAGCACGCAGTGCAAGAAAGCAACCCTCTTTTGTTGTCCATATGGATGCGGAGCTACCAGTTTGGTTTACAGAATCTATATGAGTCTGTTTGTTGACAAAAAAATAATAATAATAATGATGCTTATTGCTCAAAATTAGATAATATACATATAATTATGGACAAAATCATTTGCTACTTGCTTAAAATACATATCAAGCTCTTGTTTCTTCCATTAACAAAAGTTTCATCTAAAATTTCAAAACAACAACTAAATTAGTGTGTTTCTAATCTATTAATAGTTTAGTCTTTTAAAAATTAGAAAATCAGTTAAATTAAAATATATTTTAAATACAAAAAACTTAAACAATGAATAATTTATTTATTTTTCTTCAAAATTAGATATCCGAACCCAGCCCAAAATATCCGAACCCGAACATAAAATACCCGAATCCGACTCAAAATGTAGAAATACCCGAATGGTTCTATAACTTTATACTGAAATTGTGACAACCTATCCCGCTCACTCGGAATGACTCACAGCCCTGCAGAGCACTGACTCCAACTCCTCCATTATGAATTCTCTCTGACTCCATAATTAGGTTGTTGGTGAGGCTCGAACCCACCGCCAACCAAAAATAACCGATACGAGATCATGGGGGATCAATTGGTGACAACTCATCCTGGAGGAGTGTTGTTAAAGGGTGAGGTCATGGGTTCGAGACTCACCAACAACCTAATTATGGAGTCAGAGAGAACTCATAATGGAGGGGTTGGGGTCGGTGCCCTGCAGGGCTGTGAGCCGGATTCCGAGTGAGCGGGATGGGTTGTCACAGAAATACCCGATACGAACCCGAACGTGTATCCGAACGCCCACCCTTACGATATATGATCATTTGTATCTTGTTTGAACAAAAAAAAGTTAAACAATTGATCGCAAATTTTTTAATGTAGGACTTTTACCATTTTTAGTAATTTATAGTCGTTTTTAAAAATTCAAAATATAACATATAAAAAAATTTAAATTTTTTATTATATGCTTAATGTGATTGTTTAATTTTTTTAATAGTATAAAATTAAACAAAGAGGAGAAAATGTTAGAAATATTGTTATCAAATATGTATTATTCGTAATCATTAATTGTCATATACTCCCTCTGTTCCTAAAAGATGTATGTTCTGAAAAAAAAATTGTTTCAAAAAGATACATTTTTTACTTTTTCAATGTATGATTTTATGAAATATTGTAAGTTTCAAAAAAATTAATGGTGTTTATTGAATTTCTATTGGCTAAAAATTATGAAAAATTGTTATTCACAAAAAACAATGCATATTTAATGAGTTTTCTTAATATATATGAAAAGTCTAGAATATGCATCTTTTAAAAACAGAGGGAGTATATGTTAATCATATTAGGTAATTCCGTAGCTTTTATTTAAGGAAAGAAAAAATATTATTTTGTACACTACTAATTAATTTGATAGTTAGTTTAATAAAAATTATATTATATGTTTATATGGATCAACTTATTATTTTAACAATTCCAAGAATCATTCTCGTGATAACACGTGGCTACGAAAATATGTTAATGTTCCAAGATTAATATAGAGGGGATGTACATCTTGCGATCGATTATCTTTTCTAAAAACGAAACTTTGGTTGGTAGCCTTAAGAACCTAGTTTATAGAATAAGTTTTTTTTGGTATTATTTTATATTATAACATGAAAACGTAAACTTGAAATCTAAAATATCAATCGGAAGCCGTTTTGATAATCAATAGAAATTGTTGTGAATTTGGAAATGTCTTTTCTAGATAACCATATTTTCATTCTTATTGGACTTTTCATGACATTAGTATCAGGATGGGTATCATTAAAAAATTGTTTGTTTATTAGAGTTTTAGAAGCAGAATGTAAACATGAAAAATTCTTTAGATTTTTTTTAGAATATGCATCAATTTATAACTATTTTTTTAATCAATCAACAAAAATTTGGAAGAAAACTTAAGACAGAATTTCAACTTCCAAAACAAACTTCGTTTGTTAACGGAATGCATAAGTTTCATTTTAACTTTGTATTGAAGACCTAAACATTATAGTAGTACTATTTTTAATTCGATATAACTACGAATTATCTATTTATCTACAATAATAAATGAGATTTCTCTCTCTTCATGTTGAATGGGCAATTTGTGACACCTGATAACTTCTGTTTTCAATTGAGTTTAGAAATATTTGCTTATGGATTTGGGCTGATATAGACTTTACAAAAGCCCAGATTGAAGATTACCATATTCTCACCGGCCACCGTCTTCTTGTCTTCCTTTCCTCTACACCAAGAAGCTTATACTAACGCATTTGTATGCATTGATGCTATCTAATTAAGTCCCAGAATTATGGTTTCATTGCCACTCCTCCCACTAAGTCTCATTAAATAACATGTATGTAACTAACCTTCTTCTTGTAGCTTGCCTGATATTAATCTCCTATAAATAGACATGAAAAACTCACTTATTTTCATCGCTTACACCTTCAAGCACCTCCGTAAGGAGAGATAATTGTACGAGTTAAGCGGGTTCAAACCACCACTTCAAGCTCCACCGTCGCCATCCTCTGCACCGAGTTTGTTGAAATGACCGCCAATGTTCATCCAATACCCACACATATGTTCAGGTTCTGCAGCCACGACCAACTCATGCTGTTGGAAAACACAAACATCGACTTTCCAGGTTATGCTTGGGCATATAAATAATAATTGATTTCATCGGTCTTCTAAATCCCTCATCGTCTCGAGGAGAGGATTTAGAAAAATCAATCCCAAGGAAAGGCTCTCAATTCTAAAGCCTTGAAGCTTTTTCTCCAACTCTCTTCACTCTGTCTCAGTTCTAAAGCCTTCACTTCAAGTGTAAGCAGTCCTATCTCACTGTTCTTTACACTTACTGGAAAGGTGAATTGCTTGCAGATCTTCGATTTCACTGTGATTTATCATATATTCTGTTTTTAGATGAACGTATTGCAACTTCGATATCAAAACCGCTGACTCTTCTTTTTTCTATGCATGTGGTGTGTTGAAGATGATAAGGCTATCCAAATAGCCAGGAAAATCTCTAATATTAAGATTATTCATGTCTTTCTTGATTTTAATTTCAAGAAAGATAGTGAATTTACAGAATCTTCACTGGTTGTGGTTGTTAATGATTACTGAGACATCACCTCTCTGATTTTATCTCCTATATATGCCATATTCTTCTGGCCGAAATTTCCTTACGTATTGTCTTTTGTTTTGCAGGTGAATGTTTACTTGGAAGCTGGCTTATTCTGAGGAGCTTGACATCCGCAAAACGTTCCCAGCCTTGGACGCTAGGTATATGTTTGTAAGCTTATTATTGTGTAAGCATAGCGAGAAGAAACAAGGAATATTTTTTAGTCTCTTAGAAAAGAAATTGCAGAAATTGGTTTGGTATATATAAGGTTCATAGTGTTTTTTTTTATTTAAGAAACTGACCTATCAGACCTTCCTTGCAAGCGTTAGTCAAATAAAGCCTAAGATTATATCCACTGCACCTCTCTTTGAAAAGAGGTTCAAAGGATGTAAGCCGGGAGTTTTTATGAGAAGACAATCCTTGCAGATATTGGTACACAGCAAATCTAAACACTTTTTTTTTGTCACAGAAATACTTAATTAAAAGAGCCAAAAAGACAGCACAAGCCCAAGAGGGGTCCAATTACATATGAGAGTTTCTGAGTACGACATTTGCTAATGCATCTGCCTCCTCATTGTTCTCTCTCGAGACATGAAAAAAATCTAAAGAAACAAAAGCAGAGGAAAGATTGTGAATGTCTTTGATGATTCCTTGTAGCTCCTTCCTCTGTATTTTGTGAGTAATTGCTCTAATGAGCGTTAAGTTGTCTGAGCAGCACCAGAGATTCGAGATCCCTTGATTCGCCGCCATGAATAGACCTTCTCTGATCGCCAGCGCCTCCCCGACTAGAGGTGAATTGACAAAGTCATGTACCGATGATCCTCTCCTAACCTCCGATGTCAACTCTCCCTTGATTACCCATGCAAGTCCGGCTCTGAATCGGGTAGCTTCCCACGCTGCGTCCGACATACAAACCGCGATATTGGGATGTGGTAATTCGTTGAGTATATCGTTCAGTGGTGGAGAGTAAGTCTTTTGACTTTTAGCTGTCGATACTTGTGCTTCGCTCCACTCTCGTGCTAAAGCTATACTCTTTGTTGCTAAATTTTCAGGGAGATCGCCCTTGCCTTCGAAGATGAGCGAATTGCGGTCCTTCCAGATAGTCTAACACACCCACGAGATGATATTGTCGGAGATTCCACTTGGCGGTAGGCATATGGCTGATCGGAACCGGACCACTGCAGTTTTGAAAGTGTATGTGACAGCTATGTGCACTGTTTCTTTTAGCGGGATTCTGCTCCAGATCTTTTGTGCAAACGGACACAGGAAAAAGATATGGATAGGAGATTCAATACTCTTGCACCGAGGGCATTTGACTTCTATGGTGACTCCTCTTCTTTGGAGATTTTCTCCCAGTGGCAGGGCATCTTGGAGAATCGACCAAAGGAAAGCTTTCATCTTGGGTGAACAGCAGGTAGACCAAACATCTTTTATCCAATCAAATTCATTCTCTAGTCTGTTGGTGTGACGGTTTTGTAGTGGAATAATCATAGCATTGTACCCTGATCGTGTAGAATATACTCCTGAAGGAAGCGGTTGCCAAACGTAGCTGTCCTCTACTCCTCTCTGGCTGGGTTTTAGGCATTGAATCTGATCAGCGAATCCAGGTAAGAATCTTTCAATTCTCTGCTTGTTCCACTTGAGATCATCAGTAAGTAAATCAGATACACGAAGATCTAGAGCTTCTTCCTGAATAGGTCCAAAAGATTTAATGTTTTCATCTAGTGAAATCCATGAGTCTTTCCAAACCTTTGTAGATAAGCCATTTCCTATAGCCCTGCCTAGATGTTCGCGTAGTAGGTTCCTGCCATGTAGGATTCCCCTCCAGCCATGAGAACTTACTGAGGGTAGCTCCACCTCTAGAAAGCTTTGTTTGTGACAATACTTCCCCTTGAGGACTCTTGCAAGTAGACAGTCTGGCACTGTGATGATTCTCCATGCAATCTTAGCTAGAAGGGCTTGATTAAATAGCTGAATATCTCTGAGACCTAGGCCTCCCTCCGCTTTTGATTTCGTTAATCTGCTCCATGCTACCCAACTCATTTTTCTCTTGTTGTCTGGTCCATCCCACCAGAAACGAGTTAATGCCGATTGAATTCTCTTACACAAGCTAACTGGCAGTTCAAAACATGACATTGTGTAGGTCGGGATTGCAGTGAGAACCGAATTCAGCATTGTCAGCTTTCCAGCTCTCGAGAGACAGCGGGAAGACCAGCTTACCGCTCTTTGACGGATCCTATCTACAATGGATGTAAACAGGTCTCGCTTCTTCCGTCCAAAGTGTTCTGGTACTCCAAGATACTTTCCTTCTCCTCCCTCTTTATGAATTCCAAGAATTGCTTTGGCTTCTTCCTTCATCTCCACAGGAGTTTTCTTTGAGAATGTAACCGCTGATTTACTCTTGTTTATTTGTTGGCCTGATGCTTCTTCATACAGTGTGAGAATTCTCTGAAGGGCCTTACAAGAGTTCGCTGAAGCAGAGCAGAAGAACATAGTGTCGTCTGCAAATAATAGGTGATTAATTCTTGGACATCCTCTTGCTACTCTAATCCCCTCTAGAGAGCCTTCTCTCGCTGCCTTCTTGCATAAACCGGATAGAACTTCCCCACATAGGATGAAAATATAAGGGGATAAAGGGTCTCCCTGTCTGATTCCTCTACTAGGTTTAACTAGACCATAGACATTATCATTGATGAGGTAGGAATAGGATACAGTCGAAATGCATTCCATTATCCACCCAACCCATTTGCTGTGAAAGCCTAGCCTTGTCAACAGTTGCTCAACAAAGTTCCATTCAATCTTATCATAGGCTTTAGACATATCAGTCTTGACTGCCATAGAACATTGTTGAGTTGCTGTGGAAGTTTTTAGATACTGCAGAACTTCATGAGTAATCAGAACATCATCTGTAATTGATCTTCCCGGAATGAATGCAGACTGGTTTTCGGAGATAATAGGACTTAGCACCTTTTTCAGCCGTAGAGAAAGAAGTTTGGAGATGATCTTATAATAGATGTTACATAAGGCAATAGGTCGAAAGTATTCTGCTCTTTTTGCATCCAAGTTCTTGGGGATTAGTCTGACGTAAGTGTGGTTTATTGACTTTGCCAGGATTCCCGTGGAGAAGAACTGCTGGATTTCTTGGGTTATGGCTGGTCCTGTTACCTCCCAGTTAGACTGGAAGAAAGCAGCAGAGAAACCATCCGGGCCAGGTGCTTTGTCCGGATGGATCGCAAAGGTCGCTACTTTAATCTCCTTACTAGATGGTAGTTGGATTAGAGTCTCATTCTGCTTATCAGTAATGCAGGGGGCGAGGGCTTCCTGGACTGTGTTATTTCCTTCTGCGGGTATCGAAGTGAAGAGCTGGGAGTAGTACTTGCATAATACCTCTGATATGTGTTCCTCTTCATAACAAGGTAGTCCATCCTCATCTTCCAGCACCGTCAGTCTATTCTTTGCTTTTCTTCCTTTGGTAGATGCATGAAAATAACCAGTATTTGCATCTCCTAGAGATAGCCATAATTGCCTACTTCTTTGTCTCCAGAAGTTCTCTTCATCCTTGTAAGTCTTTAGGAGTTTAGAGTTTATCTCTCTAATGAGGGAGTCATTAGGAATCGGATTGGACATCGCTGCGTCTAACTCTTCTTTTAACTGTTCCAAGGCAATTCTGCTGTTTTCTTGGAAGGCTTTACTCCACCTACAAATTGCTCTTCGGCACATAGACAGCTTTTCTTCAACCTGAAGGTGAGCGTTGCTTTCCCACAACTCCTTTATGATCTCCTTAATTTCTTGGTTATCTTTTAGCCGTCTATCAAACCTGAATATGCCATTTCCTTTCTTTTTTCGTGTGTCCAGGAACGATATCAGAGGGCGATGATCGGAGCCCTCATAGCGGAGGTACTGGCTACGACAGGAGGGAAACAGGTCTGACCATTCAGTGTTGCAAACAGCTCTGTCCAATCTACATTGTACCAGGTGCGTGTGTCTTGTTCCCCTCCACGAGAGGAAACTCCCACAGTGCTTTAGGTCAAATAGGTCATGCTTTGATAGGAACGTCCTGAATGCACAAAAAGAACCTTCTGCTCGCTCAGGTCCTCCACACTTCTCTGAATTATCAATGATCTCATTAAAATCGCCTGTAAGGAACCAGGGGGTATAGTTGTCGTAATGGAGCGTAGATAGGTTGTCCCACACCTCTTGTCTTCTAGTCTGGTCAGGTTCTCCATAAACAAAGGTGGTATGGAAATTAACCCCTTTGTTTGAAATGACTGTATCAATATATCTTTTTGTAGATGATAACACGTTGAGATTAATTTCCTTTTTCCAGAAAATGAATAGGCCACCTCTTCCTGGTGATTCCGGTGGTACCGTATGGTAGTTCTCTAGGTGCAGCCATTGTAGATCCTTTAGGGTTTTCTCATCAGGATTCTTAGTTTCCATTAGGAAGATAATGTCCGGTTTGTTCCTTCTATTTATCTCCTTTTACCGCTGGACTGTTGCAGGATTCCCTAACCCACAGCAGTTCCAGCTAGCTATGACTAAGGAGCCCGGTGTGGAGCATCCCGAAAATCCTTCTTATTGTTGGTAGAATCCGGAATCAGTTGGATCAGTGGGTTTTGTCTACTCTGGGAAGTTCCATCATTCACCCTTCGATTACTCCCATTTGACTGCTTATCCTTGTTTTTTCTTGCAGGTGATGGTCGCATTCCTGAAATGTTCCTTTTCCTGGAGCTTGCTCCCTGAAGGGGGTTGGGGCTAGCTGTTTTCCTATATCTTGCTGGTACTACCCTTCTCCTTCTTGGTGGGAGCTCCGCTTCAGACTCCTCTCCCTGATCTGATAGTTGATGAATCTGATCATTCTGGCTGGCCACCGGCAAGTTAGACTCAGAAGGAGGAGGAAGGGTCTGTTCCCTTTGAGTTTCTATTCCATGATGAGAAGTCGTATTCTGGTTCAGAGTAGAAGATACATTTGCTGCCAATATTCCTGTAGCTGTCTCCTCCAGATGCCCTTGATTCTCGCCCCCTATGACTGAGGCGTCTTGCTGCTGCTTCCGTAGGGTCGGCACAACTAAGGTATTGGAGGGTCACTTGCTGGAGTTCTTCCATAATATGAACTCGTGTCTTTTCTTGAGATCCGACCCTCATCTGTTGTGTTTGGTTCAAGCCAGGAGGGATGGAGTCGTTTGTTGTTAGCATTGTTGCTACGGTTTCTTCTACTTGTCCTCTTGCATCTCCTGCTAGTACTCTGAGACGTAGGGCGGCTGCCTCTGTTGGGTCGGGACAGCTGAGATATAGTTGTGTAGCCTTATTAATGTCCTCCAAGATTTGCTCTCTAGACTGTTGTTGTTTGCTCAGCGGCGTCTGATCATTATGTTCTTGATCCATGACAGTCCCTACAGCTAGTTGTTGTGGTGCAGGGTTTGGAGAATCAACCTCTTGATCTTCTAATGTGGGTTTCTTGGGTCTCCATTTATGCATCTCTTTCTGAGGGAAAAGAGGCCTCCTGTGGGATGATTCATACGGGTGGTAGCGTCTACTTTTAGTATACGGTGGAGAAGAGTAGCCTGTTTGTCTCTCGGAACTTTCTCTTCCTCTTCTCAGTGGGGGGAGTTGTTCTCCTGGAATTAACTTCACTGGTGGAGGGTTCCGTGTATGTCTGGTACTGATTCTCTCCCCAAAGCTTCTACCATGTCTATCGACCCATTGGTGGAAGTCGTTTTGACCTCTTCTTGTTTCCTTGCGTTCAGGTCCTCGTCGTGGGGAGTAATTTCGTGCTTGATAGTCGCTGTGGGCTTCTATTAATTGTTCACCCATCTTCAGGTCGTTCTCAGGAGGTGGACCCTCCTTCAGGCTCTCTACAGCTTCGACTGATGGGCAGTGTTCGCTCTTGTGGGAGAGTAATAAGCATTTGGAGCAGTGGTTTTCCAGCCGCTTGTACTCAAAGGTAATCTTGCTCTCTTCTCCAGACTCGTACTCTACGATACTCTCTTTAATGAGTGGTTTAAGGCCATTCACATAGACACGTACTCGCGCTGATGTTTTCGTCAGTTCATGTTTATCTAAGGTTCCCAGTTCCTTCCCTATGTTGCAGATCATTGCGTCTTGCCAGAAGTGGAGGGGCAAGCCCTTGATACGGATCCAGAAAGGTATGAGAGAGGGAAATGACTCTGAGATAACGGGTTTCCACCTCTGAAGGATGACCATCCAGTATCCAAAATGATAGGGTCGGTTATCTAGGACTCTCTGTAGATCCTCTTCTTTTTCAAATCTAAACTGGAAACAGTTGTTACCTAGATCTGATCCCACCACTCGTCCTTGTGTGTTCCATTTCCTAGGCAGAGATGGAATGAGAGCCCACATCCGCTGCTCTCTGGGGTTTGTTAGTCTACCAATCAGAGTTAGAGAGTTTTCTTCAACAAGTGCTGAGGTATCCATCGGTGGAGCTCTTATCCTCTTGATATGGGGTTCTTTGGCCTCAGACACCAAGCCTTTTCCTTTTTCTTCAGCTGTAAGACGCCTAGCCATGACAGTAGCGTGAAAATAATCCAAGAGACACAGCACCAGAGTGTTCGCAACTACCAGATTTCAACTGCAGGAGTTCCACGTTGCCTTCGAGTAAGAATTTGATCTCTAAAATCTTGGAATCGATGAAGTTGTTAGTTTGAGACTCCGATCTGAGATTTTGCAAGTTTGATGAAGTTGCTTGGAGGATGCTACTTAGAGTAAACAATTAGGGTTGGAGGGTATGCCGTGTTGCTGTAACTTTGAAAATCTTCCTAAAAGAGGGAAGCTAGACGTGTTGTCACTATCCTTGGAGCACGTGTTGAGAAGTCCATGTCAACGCCTTGAAACTAGTGCCTGGGAGAGAAATCTCGACCAGCTTTTTTTTTTTTTTGCCTTAATCTAAACACTTTAACATTCATTTTCCTGACTCGCACATTATAAAAATTCTTTCACTCTTTTCCACACAGACAATTGACTTCCTATGAACCAGTAAAGTTGAGGCCATCAAAACTATCGATGGTGGTGCTACATTTCATGTCCCAAATGTTCCAAAAAACTGCAGCCTCGAATATGATCCTTCAGTTGCACAACATGTTGTGACACCACCGCCGTTGGTGTCGTCAGGTAACACTTTACCATTATTGCATTCATGTTCCGTAAAGCTCCTATCAAGTGATGTCATCGGGCTAACCATATGTCCGCCACTCAAAATGTTTATGTCTTCTAGGTAACGGTCGAGATGGATGTCGATGATGGGACAAAGTCAGCCGTGTGACACCTTCGTGTGTTAACCAAACAAGAATTCCCACCTTCTCATTTACTCTTCTTAACCAATTTTAGCCATGATAAATTTGACATGTACGCCTATATTCAAGCTTCCGTGATATGGTGACAGCCAGACATGGTATACACTAGGAGCTAAGCCTCAAACAACTACCTAAAACATGAGATATGTGTAACTTCTAATCGAAACAATTACACATGTATGCCTATGAAATGTTGAAACACCACTGGACTTCTTGACCTGGCGTGCAAGACTGTGGCGGATATGATGATAGGAAAGACTCGAGAAGGGATGTGCACGCACTTCAACATCAAGAACGACTACACACCTGAGGAAGAATCTGAGGTTTGCAAGGAGAATGTGTGAGCCTTCGAGTGACTTTTGCTCCCTGGTGGTTTAGAATAGTCTTCTATTAGATGTATTCTTTCTTTTCCCCTTTGGTTTGAAGTTTGTCATATGTCTACGAACACCTAATGCTTTGTTCTATTAACAAGTTCTGTTAGTTTTTATCATAAAGTTTGGGTCTTTGTGCTATCTTTTGATCTATAGTTGGTCGCTATCATCATCGTTTGATCTAACTCTGTACATACCTTCACACCAAAAAAACTTTCTACTTACCAGTAGACCATGTTATTGATCCAAACGCACGTTCCTAAGCGTGGATGTTGATGATAAAAAGAGATTACTTATTATAATATACACATTTCAACGCATTCAGAACTAACATTAAAAGTCACTACAGTTATGTATCAACAAGTGTCACTTTAATCGAAAATATACAAAGTCACCGACCCCATCTTCTTTTATGTTAACTATATTTATATGTCTTGCTTTACAAGCTTTACCAAGAGATGTTTAAGAAAACATCAGCTGCGAGCAGTGATGCCCACGGCTGCCATGGCCAAAGAGTGAAGACCGGGCGTCAAAGCTTGATGGTCAACGACTCCCCTCAAGGCCTCAACAGTCACATAAATGCAAACAGATAGATGATAACATCAACAATAAATTCAACAAAGGTAAGAACTCTACATCGGAAATCATACTCAAAAAAAAAACTACCAACATTACACTACTAACAATATTGTAAAAACAATTATGACTTAATATTCAATAAATTTAACTAACATGAATAAATTAATATTTTTTTGGTTTCGAATCACATCAGTGTAAAATATGAATAAATTTGGTAAAATGAATATATTTTTTTCGAAAAACCTCTTATAAATATGTGTTCATAATATAAACATAATTTAATAATTAGTGTATACAAAATTTACATTAATATAAAGATAATATTTGATTGTTTGTTTTCACACAGTAGTCCATTTTTAGTTTTTTTTAAAAACCTCAACATATTTTGATGTTATTTTATTATTTTTCATGCAAAATTGCATCTGCATTTAAGGTACATAATTTCAATACATCAAATGGTCGAATAAAATAACACGAAATTTGCATTTGTAAAATTTAATTAATAAATATAATTTAAAAACTCTTTTTCTCTTTTGCATAAAAATATAATTCAAAATATATAAATCTATAAATTCTAAAAAACTGTTTTTGTAAACTAGTACAATATTCTAGTTTGTAGTTTTAATGTATTTAACACTCTCAGATATGGAAACAACCATTATCATATAGTTTACCACCTAACATATACCCCACGTTATTTATAAAATTTTAGCTATTATTTATTTAAGAGAAATAAATTTGACGATTAAATTTTATTAATCCAAAATATAGTAAAATAGTATTTTAACCCAACTATAAATAATACAATAAACATTCCGATGAGAGAGGTCTCAACCGGTAGAACCACACGGTCAGCGATCCAGAGCTCTACCTCTTGAAATGTAACTTCAAACTGATCGCAAGGGGTAGCTTGACAGTCAGGGTAAGCCTTACCGGCGGCTGCCTCTGAATAAGCTTTGGGAACGCCTTGATACGCGACGCCTGGGTTAGATCTGTGCATGGGAGCCGGGGAGAGATCACTAACACTAAGAGCAATGCTAGACCATGATTAAGAATTCACTTACTGGATTCAATATCATTTTGAAGACAAAGTATTTAACTTATACGTCCATAATGAAGCTCCTACCATATTGTCACATCCATGAGATGGATAAAGCACACGAAGATTGTTACTACTTTAAGAGGATGAACGAATTTGTTATTATCATTCAAACAAGACAATCACAAAAAAAACACATGCATTTATGTGTTTCTTTTTGGAACATCGACTTTACTTTATGTTTTGAGTTCAATTATATTTATTTTGGTGCAACTATCAGCTATTTATTTGCTTTTTATTGCATTAATCTATGAAAATCACTTATGATATTTTTCTTTGGCCTAACAACTTCAAAATAAAGTAATATACTACTTTCGCTATCAAATGAATAAAACAATTTTGAACTCATTAGAAGGTAAACATATGAACCCGGCGCGCCGGAATACCACTAGTTTCTATATAAAAAGTCATTACTCATATATAAAATAATGAGCAATTTTCTCAAATAACCATTTTTAAGTTTTTGTCACAAAAATAGTCCTAAAAAAAAGGAGCAAAATAGCCTTTTTTATTTTGAAAATTTTAATATTTATTTTTTATTTTTTAATATTTGAAACATTATCCCCAAAACTCCACCCCTCAACTCTAAATTTTAAGTCTAGATTAGTTAATCATAGGGTAAAAATGCATTTTATCTTTTAATAAAATTTATTTTTGTTATTTTATTCATTGAGATATATTTTTGTGACGAAAACTTAAAAAAAAAATAATTTTTCTAAAACAAATGCATAAATTCTTTTTTTTTTCTTCTTATTTACAACCCATATAATTTTTAATTACTTTATTTGGGTATAGGCTCTGGTCAAGGCATTCGTGAACCTAAATAAATTAGTCTTTGACTCTCTCTCTCTGAACTCAAATTTGGAAGAGAAAAACCCAGGTTTGTTTCGTTCTTCTGTTCTCTCTCTGTATCTCTATTTTGTTTTCTTCGGAAGATGTACTGATGAATTTTGATTTCCTGGTTCAGGGCTTCTCTGATTGCGACCATGGTGAATCTTGATTTGCCCGACCGTACCTCACCGCCTTCACATATTCTCCGCAGTAGAAAATCCAAATCCCCAGGGAAACATGCTTCAAAGCCTTCTCCTCCAGAACCAGAACACGTGACAAAGAAGAACAGCAGCAGCAGAATCTGGAACGAGGAAGATGAGCTGACGGTGTTAAAAGGGTTAGTGGATTATCAAGCTCAGAAAGGAATCGAACCCAGGAGTAACTGGGCTGACTTTTATCGTTTTCTCGGAGGAGGCTCCATCACGGGGAAATTCTCAAAGGAACAGGTTTTGAGTAAGATCCGCAAGCTGAAAGCTAAGCTCATTGCTAGCATGCAGAAAGGAAACACTAGCCAATCTGAAGCCTTTCTACTTTCCAAAAGGATATGGGGCCTCCAAAATGAATCTGATCAGTCTGCTAATCACACCAAGAGTGCTGTAAGTTATATTTATCTTATAATTAATTAATTAATGTCTAAATTTGTCTAATCTCTGTTTCGCCAACATGCAATAGGAGGAAATGGCTAATCATGAACCTTCGAATAATGAGGTAACAAAAGCTGACAACGACGAGTCATCATCGGCTGTTCGTGATGCGTTCGAGACCATGGTGTCCAAAGGCTTAAGTGATTATCAAAAGAAGTTGCAGCTTGAGAAGCTGATGAACCTTGGATCTGGTAAAAGAAAAGAGCTGAGCGATGAGTGGAACGAGTTATGT
This sequence comes from Brassica oleracea var. oleracea, assembly GCF_000695525.1. Lineage (NCBI taxonomy): Eukaryota > Viridiplantae > Streptophyta > Magnoliopsida > Brassicales > Brassicaceae > Brassica > Brassica oleracea. The sequence goes on from NC_027754.1 coordinate 16,129,105, forward strand.
GCTGAGGAAGTTAAACTCAATATCAAGAGGCTTAAGTTTTCTGCTATGCTTGCAGAGGCTGCTAAATGGTAAACTTGTCTTCTACGACTAGTTTGCTTCTCTAATAGAAGCAGTATGTGTTTTCTGTGGTGTCTTAAAGTATCAAGTCTCTCGGGTTTAATGTAATAAAATATCGGTTTCTACAAACTTATACTCTTCCTAGAAAAAGAAACAGCATTCTTGATCACAAGAAAATATAATCACAAGTCCAGGCAGAACTAAACTGTAAAACAGTCATGTCCTACAACACACATTTGATAACATTAACTAATACAGAGGTTGCCTCTTCGTTGAGGATGTTGTTCCATTGGCAGTTTTGAGACATGGAGCTTATCTTAGGAAGATTCTAACAGTCATTGTTGAAGAGAGTAGAGAGTCACTACTACTTCTTTTGAGAGACCTCAATCAGATTTATACAAGGAGTCTTTTTTTCTCAAGCCGTAGCTTCTCGTGACTTGTGTGTTTCTACGACCCTTTGAGTTCCACTCCTCCTTTGTTCAAACCAAAATAATTACTAATATTTTACTTTACCAACAACAGTCCAACGTTTCCACTTCCCCTTTCTGGTTAATTTTTAAATAGTAGAGAGACACATCACAGTTTCGTTAGGATCAACGATCAATGGTTAATTCCAGCGATTCAGTCTCTTATTGCTTGGAAAGCCAACAAAAGAACAAATCTCAGCCTCCTTCTTCTTCTTCTCCCAAAAGGAAGCATGAGGACGATGAAAACGTCTCCTATACGGAAGCTATTGTCAGGAGGAGAAAGCAACAGAAGAAATATCTGATTTGGAATATGAACGACGTGCTTCTCATTCTCAAGGTTTGTACATTCTCTCTCTCTCTCTCTGCCTACTGTCTATTTTGTTTTGGTTCTCTTAACATTTTTTTTTTCTTTTAATGTGGAAAAGGGAATTGTGGAATATGAAAATGAGAGGGGATTCAGATACAATTCTGATTGGGATATCTTTTATGGCTATACCAAGGACTTGATAAACATACCCTTCTCCAAAAAGCAACTCATGGAAGAGGTCAAGAAGTTGAAGATGAGATTTAATTTCTATTCGCAGAGATCGAAGGATGGGAAACAATTTTCTTTTACTAATTCTTATGAGAAAGAACTCTTCAGATTGTCAACAATCATTTGGGCTAAAAATGAAACAGAAGATACTTTTAGTGAGAATAGGCAGGACCAAGCTAAGGTAAATAGTGATGTGTTGTTCCTAGTCTGTTTTTAATTAGAGAATGCTAGCTGCTTTACTGATTTTGATCTTAGGTTCTTGTTTTGAACAAGGATGTCCCTTTGGTGAAGCAAAAGCGGGTGAATGACACAAGAATGGATAAAGATAAAAGCGAGGAGTTAGGTGTTATGGATGAGTTTGATGCTCTTCAGGACGCACTTGAGGCATCGACATCTTTTCAGATTCTAGGGAAAACTCAACAGAAGATGTTGTTTCAGAATTTGAAAACTCTTGGAGCTCAGCGAAGGAAGGAGCTAGCTGGTGAATGGAAGTCATTGCTTAATGAGGAGATGGAATTGCATATGAAGAAACTGACTTTCTTCGCACAGCTTTCTTGTGCATGAGTTTCTGCTTGGTTCAAGAATTTTTTTTAAAAAATATCCTTTGATTCCTATTGATGTTTTCTTTTGGTTTGTGGGTTTTCAGACCATCTTTTGAACTGTTATAATTAGGTTATCTATCTATCTATAACAATAAAATAAAGTATTCTCCCTTCTTCTTACACCACGTCACCATGGAGGAAGGAACAAATAGCTACACGTGTCATCGCACCAAAATATGAGGAATCTTCTAAGGAGCCCTTAAGCCTGCTCCTTTTTAGGCTTACAAGACGATGAACGTGGCCATGACACTGTTGTGTGTTAACTCCATGCTTGAGGTTCTTAGTAAGACTAAACTGTGTCAGGGTGCTAGAAGAGTGCTCCGTCTGATGAAACGTAGAGTAGGGCAGGTCCAGGTTAGAGACGCGTTGAAGGTGTTGACTCTTCTTATGCATAGAGAGCTGGATTTGAACCTGACTTGTTGATTTGGCAATACAGCTATTGATGTTTTCGTGAGAGAGCCAATAGGTCCGACAAAGCTTTGCGGTTTCTTGAATGTATGCAGGTTATTGTCATAATGGGGCTCTCTCTCTTTGTAAAGAAAATCAGATTGTGGAAGTGAGAAAATGGGGGAGGGCCTGATCAAGTCACTTACAATACTCACAAAACATGGTCATATGCGGATGAGGCTCTTTGGGTTTTAAAGGATGCTGAAGAAAAAGGGTTTTCAGATTGATAAATTGGGTTATAGTGATATAGTAACTTATACTGCAGTTGTCAATGGCTTGTGCGAGGTGGACAAAGCTAAAAAAGCTGCTTCAGGTTATGCATACACAAGGATACAAAACCAAATACTGTGTCGTACACAACAGCTCTGTTAAATGGGATGTACTGAACGGGGAAATCCTTAGAGGCAGGAGAGATGATGAACATGAGTGAAAAGCAATGGTAGAGTCCAAATACCTGTTACTTATGCATGGGTTTTGGCATTTCGCAGAAAAGGAAAACTGTCTGAGGCCTGTGATGTGGTAATAGAGATGGTACTAAAAGGTTTTTATTCCTAGACCCAGTTGAAATTAACTTCTTCTCTCAGTGCTTGATGACATGTACCTGATCAACAAACACGCAGATGTCTTCACATATACACTAATGCATTGGCAGAAAGAGGAGAATAGAAGAAGCAACGGATCTCACAAAGAAATGCAGGACAGTTTATAATCAAGTAATTGAGAAGCTTTGTGGTTTGGAAAGCTCGAGGAGGCTTTGGGTAAAGTTCTGAGGGCAGCTTTGAGATCTGGGGCTATGACGTGTTTTATGAAGGCTAAACTCTGAAGTGGCTTGTGGGATGTTTAACCGCAATTTGATACCTGATATTAAGATGTTGAGAAGCTAAGCAAGAGACTGGTTCTAGAAGGAAATGTTGAGGAGGCAGATCAGCTAATGTTACTTTTGGTTGACAAAACAGTCGATGGCCTCTCATAAACACCTTTCTAAATTTACCTTACAATCAAGTAGTGAGAAGACTCTTTCCCTTAAGTTTTACTTTGATTTAAGACCAGGATTAATGTCTCTCTGCGTTTGCCTTTTTTTCTCCATGTTATATCATAAATCACGTTGATCTCTGATTTGTATTTTACTAAATCACATTGTATGAGTTGACACTTCACAGCTCATACAATGCATCTTTTACCAGTAGTGATTTCATTATAGACTATGAGGTTCTTCTGGTTGTTGCTTCATAATTAGATTACGGTTAAAAGGTACAGTTAGGTAAGGATTATTGAAGCAACCAAGAGTGTCTCTGACGGTATATGAGAGTTATTATATCAATTATGAAAAAAGGTAAATCTGCTGGGACAGACATTATTTTGAGTAGATGAAATGTAAGGCTTGTCCTTCTTACACATCACTCCTTATTTTGAATATTTTTCGTATTTGGGTATTGAAGTTGATAGCTTGCTTGTTTGAATGGTCTGAAGCTGGTGATGTTCAAAGTACTTATCAGACAAGGTTTTTGTGATAATGCATGCATATTGGCTGATTCTGATAGTAAGCCAAGGATAGAAATAAAACTGTTGTTGGGAAAGTGAAATAAAAGATGGCATTCTTCTTGTATTACTACTGCTTTTGTTGTATGTATTGTTATAATCTGCAAACAAAAGATCATGTCTACTCTGTTTGTCCAATAGCCCCTTATGCAAAACTCGTTTTCTCATTCTGCATTCTCTGTTACCACAGCATTCTATACAGAACCATGCTAAAAAAGAAAAGTGTTACTTTCAAGAATCGCTTTTGAATGATGTTTATAGAAGAAAAAAAAAGAGATGAATTTTGGTGATGTGATTTGCTGTTTTGTTGGTAATGCTTAAATGGTATGTCCCAGTTTATGACAGCGATTATAACTGTTGTTGTCTTTATGTGGAAGACTTTCCTACTGGCTTCTACCTTGGGATTTATGATACTGGACTCAGGAGTAAACAATACTGGAGCTTCTGGTGCTAAGAGGCTACTTGTCGATGCCAACAAAGTGCGAACTGTTCAGTCTCTTTAGTTTCTGTACAATTTGGCGTGTAGAGACCGGTTTGACCAAGATCATGTCTGCATCTTGGCATAGTAAGCCAAAGCTGGAAACTGTTGTTGAGAAATACTAAAAGTAAAGAGGTTATCCGGTACCTTCCTCAGCTACTGCTTTTAGTTTGCCCTAGGATTCTTTTATTCTGCAAACAAAAGACCATGTCTGCTCTGCTTTTCCAAATTTGCCGTGTTGCTGTTTGTTTTCCATGTGAAGCAAGGCTGATAGAACTCTTATGAAGCTCGCTTCTTACGCTGCATTATCTGTTACCATATAATCCCATACACAATCATGCTAAAAAGAAAATCTTGTGGGAAAAGGCTTTTTGGAAGATATTTTGGGGATGTGATATGTTGTTTTGTTTGTAGTTCTTCAAATGGCATCTCCCCATGTATGAAAGTGATGATATTTGTTCTTGTCTTTTAGTGGAGGACTTGTCTACATAATTCTACCTTGGATCTAAGAACCAAAAATATTATTAATAAAATGAAATATCAATCCTATTAAGTAGTTTTTTTTTTTTAATTCAGTCATATTAGATAGTATTTTATCAACCCATAATGTGATTTCTCTTAGCAGTCAACGATACTTTATATGCCAACATAGCGAGAACTCTTCAATATCTTTACATTACTGTACAATGTACTGTGTTTTACGTGGTCAGTTGGCTTACAGTTACAACTTTACATCAAAAAATAGTTTGTAGAAGGGCTATGACTAAACCATCATCTAGTAAGTTCTTGGTATCTTATGTATTGAGAAAATACCCTCAAAAGAGTTAGCTTTGGCACTTTTCTGTTAATTGAAAACATAAACATTAATGTATACAAAGATTTTTTTTTAATTTTAAAACTAAACATTGTATATAAAGTTTGGTTTCTAATCCACTCTTTTCAAATGATGTGTGTTTGCATGATTCAGGTTACGGTGGTTCCATTGGCATCACTGCAATTACTCTGAAACAAAACACCAATTGAATACTCCATTTTGCTCTATTTTCCCGACTCATGGACATGGCTGATCTTTGGTAAATCCGAATGAAACATTCGCTTATGGCCTTTAAAGTTTTGAAGAAAATTATATAGATATAGGTTTCCAAATTTCTAAAAAACAAAATTTGTTAAAATATTTACTAAATCGCCTAAAGTCTCTAATCTCGGGGTCGGCCGTGCTCATGAGTAAGTAGCTCCTTTAGCCACCTAAATATTTTCATTTTTTTATTTTTGTTTCACCCACTCTACAAATGCATGCATCATCCGGTGTTTTTGTGTGATCTTAACTATACACTATTTGTGTCTGCTTATGATTACAATCGCTTACCTCGTTGGCTTATTATTTGGCTTTCACCCATTCTTTGTGCTTGACCTAGACTGTCTTTGAGGATTTTGTGTTTGGCACTTAATGCTAGTCACCTCCCATGTTCTGTTACTTGTGTTTGTCTTCCAATTTGCGCTAAGATCATTGCCTCTATAGATTGACATTCCTGTGTAAAATTTATCAAGTATAATTAATGCATGCATGGCTCTACTAGTAAAATGTGTATTGCAGACTTCTAGGTTAAACTCTAGAGTTCTTTATATAAAAAACGACTACACACACCTCTTATTTTTATTTATATATTGGTTTCTCAGTATTATGTTTTTTTTTCCTCAACAGTGGGCATTCCCCCCCTTTGGAGTTTGGTTTGGTTTCGATTAATAGTAAATAAAATGAACATATTGTGTTCTTGATCTTACCCTATCAAAATAAATATTTGATCTTTGATAACTTAGATGCAACTTCTTTCCAACATAGCATTACAGCTCACATACACGCTTGGAAGAGGAAGAGGTAGAGATTAATGGTTTTTTTTTTTCTTTTTGAGCGAAGGCATTCTAAGGATTAATGGGTTTCTTTATTCTTTTTAAGATCACTCACCATTCTTTAGTTTATCTCTTTTAGTTTGTTTTATTATTTAAAAAGATGATCTAAGCTCGAATCTTAAGGGAGCAAATCTCATAACAATGATTGTTTTGTATCTGACTTTATTACATTTGTATTCAAATATTGTTAAAATAAGATACAGTTGTCCCCTCTCAAGACCACCAGATCTGCAATTTTTACGTGTAATGTTTCTATACCATGGTCTGAATCTGCTACATGTTCTAACTAAATCAAGGCTTGTTCTAACTTTCTTTCTTTTTTGTTCTTTACCTATTTATCTCTAGAAACAAATAAAACTCACCAAATAAGAGCACTCTCAACGCAAATACCCAACTTGGGTTTCCTATTTTTTTTTCTTTTTTTTTGTCTGATTTAGAAAAAAAAAATTAAAAATAAACCACTCGCGGGCTGCCACGTGTCAGTGAGACCCACGAAACAGTGCAAACTACGTCGCTTATTTCGTGGCAGGAGACAACCGTCTCTCCCTTTTTGGTGGGCCCCACACCACCTTTTCCCCTAAAAACCCTCCTTGCATCCCGCGTTGAGGGTGCTCTATGTCTATCTACTGAAGTCGGTAGACTGATCAGCTTAACCTAACAATTAGTGTATCTATCGAAACCCGTAGACTGAGACCATCTCCAATGTATTTTGCTATTTTCACCTCTAAAACAGAGGAATTCTATAATAGAAGTGAAATATGCTCTAATGTATTCTTCTAAAATAGCAATCTCTAAATGTAAAGTAAAAATAGAGGAATGTTATTTCTTTCTCTATAAATAGAGAAAAAAATAGAGATTTCTATTATAGAGGAAAAAATAGAAGTGAGTTAGAGCAATTTTACCTCTAAATGCTATTATAGAGATGAAAATAGCATTGGGTTGGAGATGCTCTGAGCTCGACCTACCAATTAGTGTATCTACTGAAGTCGGTAGACTTCATACGCTTAGTAAGTTTGTAATCATTCATGGAATAGCCTAGTCATACGCCCCATATGCGAAAACAGTTGTTCACCAGTAAAATAAAAGGCACAACTAAACTGATAATTTAATGATCTGTCCATTCGGGGACATCAGATAAATGAAAAGATATTAACAATGGTTTCTTTATAATTAATTGGTAATAATGATAAGCATGTGTTGTAAAGAAAAGAAGGGTATGGCTTTTTGGTAGGGAAGAAAGTTAATTGACATCGAATTATAGCATGCATTGTCCCCTCCATAGAGTATATGTCATTCCTACACCCACTTTTCTTCGACATCATGATAAATGTATTTTATTAATAATCATTTTCTGGATAAAATATTAATAATCATTTCCTTAACATATATATGTATATACATAAGAAGTGGTATCAATTAGAAGGATTACATTTTGAAAAATGTTCGGTTTCATTACTATCTTCGCATGTCAAAAAAAAAAGTGATTACAGTCATCAAACTTGATGTTTAACAATATTTTCAATAAACTTTGTATAGGCAACCATATTGGTTACTAGACATGTCAAACTGTCCAAAATATTGTATAAGAATTGGATTGTGACTTTTTATCGAACTTGGAATCATTTAATAAACAAAATTCTTGTGTTTGCATGTTGACAGATATATAATGATTATCTAAATAGAAAGTTAGAAACATGATATTTCTAGGTTTTAATAGAAACCTGTATCGTATAACATATATAAATGAGAAACGTAGAAATATTTTTAAATTTAAAAAAACGTAGAAATATCTCCTTTGTTTAGCAAAAAACAATATCTCTCGTTATAGTAATTCTTTATGAAAATAGAGTACATTCTATATTTGAATTCGCAATCTATGAACATTGAACGTCAACGTACCAAACTCTAAACTACATCGATATTTGTAATACTGACAAGTTTGGCAATGTAACATACGAAACACAAGATATCGGATTTACAAATATCATAGTTTGATATTTTAGAAGGTAGGGTCCAAATTAATATTGAATAATGTAAACTTTAGAAAAAAAAGCTTAAAAGCTGAGATTTATTTTTGGTTTTACACTCCACTAGGACCACTATAACCCAAAACTAACTGAAATTTTAATTTATGAATTATTATTTTTTGAAGGATAAATACAGAGAAAATACATATACAACTAACACAAAAGGGAAACCATTAAATCATGTCTTTCAGAGTAGGGACTTCATCCAAGTGGCAACAGCCTATGTTAGTTTATGCCAAATCTAAACAAAACAAAAATCAAAAATTTTGTTTTACAAACATGATTTTCATATGTGCTCCTATTTATAAATTATAATCTATTAATATTGTATCTTTATAATATTATTTGCGAAATGTTATTTTTTCATTCGAATTTTCACGTTAAAAGTAGACTCGTCAGTGTCATTGATATAATAATGAATAAATAAATGTATCATTATACTATTAACTATAAAATAGTTATAATAACGAAACTATCACAATATTTGTTTTTTACTAAAAATTTAAAATTTATGAAATAATTAAATATATCTGTATATATATATATATATATATATGTTTGAGTAAAAAAAGAAATATATAACTAATGAAAAATAATTAATCATAATGTCCGATTGAAAAAAATCAAACATTAGTTATCCTTAATTTTATCATATATATTTTGCTTATATATATGACTTTGCTTTCAGAAAAGACCAAAGCAACTGAATGCTAACTAGATAAAAACGTTTCAACTATACCGAAATCTCTTAAATCAGTTTAACCAAATTAAATTAGAAATCATGCTTTGCTAATAACAAAGACTCTTGAAACTTGAAAACCCAGTAACAAAATACTCAAATTAAAATTGGTTAAACAACTTTTTTTTTTAAATTGCCTTTATTATATTAACAACTACGAGATTAATTCAGACATGACAAAACATTCGTCCTTGTTACTGTGAAAAACAATGTTACGATGTATGACTCAAAACAGTGCTATAGGCTTAGAATTAACTGAGAAAAGTTTTTTTTTTGTCAACTTTTGATTTTATTAAATATAAAGAGTACAGGATTTTTACCTATACACATATTAATATATATATATATATTTTTTTTTTTTTGAACACACATTAATATATATTTTTTTTGATAACCGAGTGTCCTGGCCCCACCGTGGTGGTCCAGACTAGAGACCGAACCCTTAGCGGCGCGGACGCACATCCGAGGGTGGGTCATGGCCAGGCAGCGGTCTTCGGTCTCGGGCGCCAGAGCAAGTCCGCATGTAAATTCCCTGGTGGCCAGTGCGAGTCGAACCCGGGGCCGTACTTGCAGCCGCAAGCCGTATACCACCGGACCAACTCGTCCTGGTTCACATTAATATATTACAAAGTGGAATACGTACATGTGTAGAGTAACAAAATAATTTCAACCACGAGACATTAATGGGATATGCAAATCTAGAGCCTTCCCTTCACCGCCGGTAACTTCTCTTACCACCGCTGACAGAGCTTCATCTTCCCACCTTCGATCCTCGATTCACTTTGATTTTGTACTCTTTATATTTAGCTTTCGCCTTCAGCCGTTACTAGAAGCTTGAATCTCTTACAACCACTGGAGAAATATATCTGAGAAACTCTAATTGATTTAACAAGAAGATTCTTTACTGGACCACCTTCATAGAAAATGCCGGTTTCCACTGGATCTCCCTTAAATCAACCGAGCAATTCCAACATCACCATCGTCCTTTTCATCTGAGATTCTCCATTTTCATGTTGACTTATAAACTCTTAATATATAAAAGAGAAAAAGCCTCATAGAAAAGGGATCTGTGCTCAACTAGCAAAGAAGAAAATATTCAAACCCTAGCATCTATGAAATATGAGTTGACCCAGCGAAAGAGATAAACAAAATCGCATACGCGAAAGGTTTATCCACAAAAGAAGGTAAAAAATCGCCTACGCGAAAGGTTTATCCGCAATGGAATGTAATTCTATCTAGTGATCAATAATATGATACATCATAAACAAAAAAAAACAAAAAGAGGGGTGGTGACCGGTGGCGATTGCTCACCGGTCACTCGGGCTGGGCCCAAATACTTGATACCCGGCTTGTACTCGGTACTTGACTCGATTTGGTTTGAGAAAACAAGTACTTGATACAATCAAGTCAAGTAACAAGTAAGCGGATTTTATTATTCACAAGTACAAGTCAAGTATCAAGTTCATTTTTATTTTTAATTACGTGGCTCGTTACTTGACTTGTTACTTGTTATTCTTTACTTGTCTCATTACTTATTATATATTATTTGTTTTATTAAATATTTGATATCAGTTTCACTAGTTAATTAAAATTTATGTATTGCATTTTATGAATGGCCAAAATTACTCGTTGCTTGCCTCCTAATAGCTACTTAACCAGTACATGATCCTTAAAGTTGAGTACTTGTTCTGACCAAGTCGATATTAAGTAATCTATTTAAATCATTTCCAAGTACAATATAAATATCAAATATTAAAATAAAATTAATTACTTAGTGTTGTTTGGTTCAATACTAAGAGACATACATTTTCTTAAATCATAGTAAAATAATTTGTTTATGTTTCCATTTTCATAACTGAATCAAACATAAGTGATATATTTATATAAGCATTTTAAAATTTTCTCTTTCTTATATATTCCAATTCTTGAATTGACTAAAATATATGAAAACAACGACATATTATTTAAATATAATAAAATTATTTACCTTTAAACTCTAACGAATTAGCAAATAATTTACCAATAATTATCAAATAATTTACAAGTAACAAGTAATAAAACAAGTCAAGTAACTCGCAAGTCCATCAATTTTTTACAAGTACTTGAAACTGCAAGTACTCGTTTTTAGTAAACCAAATACATGTCCAAAATTTTACTACTCGGACAAACCAAGCCAAGTACTAAGTACAACGAAAATACCAAGTATCCGACTTGTGCCCACCCCTACCGGCCACCAGAGATGATTTCAAGTTTTGTGTAAAGCTAGAGAGAAGATGGAGTGTTTAGAGAGAAAATGGGAAGCGTCAATAAGTGGACTAGCTGAGAAAAGTTAAAAAGAATAAAATTCATGAAAACAAATTAAATCATCGAACGACAGAGTAAACAGTGATATCTATCGTACGTATATTATATAACAGAATTTGATCATCTAATCTATTATTTGGGGTAAATCATAAAATGTGTACTATCAACAGTGTCCTATACAATGTTATCCTTAAATTAAATTTAGAACTAATTACAATAAAATATTTTTTTTGAGTTGCCCACTATATAAAGAGTACGCCAGTGTACATCCCTTTACTTCAATTGAGTTGCCCACTATATAAAGAGTACGTCAGTGTACATCCCTTTACTTCAATTCATTTTCCTATAACCATTTCAACTGACCGGAGGAGACATCACTGGCGAAATGGACGAATCGTGGCGCAAGAAGATGGGTTTAAACCTTGATCCTTTCTTCTCCATTGCTCGAAAATCCATGGACGCTCGCATCGACGCGGAAGACTTCTCCGATGTCTTCGGCGGTCCGCCACGCAGCGTCCTCACTCGCAAATTCTCCGGCGACTTTTCCCGTTCCGACTGTTTCTACGACAAGATTTTCCTACCCCCGGGAATTTCCTCCGGCGGTACTCTTCCGTCTTCTAGATCTCACGGCAGAAACTTGCCGGGGTTCAGGATCCCGTCCGGCGGAGAGGGATCCAAGAAGCAGAGCCCGGTCGCGATATCTAAATCTAGGTCGAAATCCTCGTCGGTGCTCACTTCCGAGGAGGTTAGTCCTCGTTATCAGCCGGCGGCGGCAACTCCCGGCGGTGAAGCCGGGTTTTCTTCTTTTACTTCTAGACTCAGGTGAACTAAATTTATGAATTTACCCTCACCAGAAGGTGTTTTAATACAGTTTTTCTGAGGACAATTCTGTAATTTAGTATGCTCTGTTTTTTTGTGTGTAGACCGTTAAACGTCCCGTCGAGAAGTCATAAGCGGGAATCGAAGAAACAGAGTTTCCCGGCGTTTCCAACATCCGACGATTCATTTTCCGGCCATGCGAACACACCGGAAAAATCCGATTTTTATTACAAAAAACCACACTTCGGCGGATCAAGAAGATCCTCCCCGGAGACAATGAGCTTGGATCCATTTTCCTTCAGGAGAATGGATGATTTCGGACCGAGCTCTCCTGCATCTTCCCCTGTTTCTTCTTTCATCTGCGAAAGTGAGGCGAAACAAAGAATGACCGGAGACTGTGATATCGAAGAGGAGGAAGAGGAAGAAGAAGAGATGAGCTCTTACGTGATCGAAATAAACTCAAATCGGTTTGATCGTTACAGAGACGGAGGAAGTGGAGGTGGAGGAGGAAACTCGGATTCAAACGACATGGATGAAGCAATAGCTTGGGCTAAAGAGAGGTCTCAACGACCAGAAGCAAAGCCAACAGAACAAGACTTGATTGATTCAAGAAGAAGCGAAGAAGAAGAAGCCAAATCAGAAGAAGAGGTTAGTTGAAATTATCATTTTCCATGTTAACCATATAATTAGAGATACTTTAATACTATTTTTTAGATAGATGATCATCTTTTTTCTTGAATTAATTGCAGATGGAGATGGAGATTAAAGATGAAGAAATAAGAATCTGGTTAACCGGAAAAGAGACCAACATTAGACTACTACTCTCAACTTTACATCACGTAAGTCAATAATAACCTTGAATATGTTAATTTGTTCTCAGATCAAGTAAACCGATTACTGATTATGACCAAACCGGTATTTTAATTCAGGTTCTATGGTCAAATAGCAATTGGCATGCGATTCCTTTGGCAAATCTTCGAGATGGGTCACAAGTGAAGAAAGCTTACCAAAAAGCTCGGCTTTGTTTACATCCTGATAAACTTCAACAGAGAGGAGGAACTTCACCTCTTCAGAAGTCTGTCGCCTGCAGAGTATTCTCCATCCTTCAGGTATGTAAACCGGTTTTGATAATAAACCAAATAATAACCGAGATCGGCTGGCCTTAAAGGTTTGGTTCTTGTTCTTTTCACTAACTCTAAGCTGGCTTCTTGCAATTTTAGGAAGCTTGGGCTGTGTATGTAACAAATGAAGGACTCTCAAGCTAAACCAAAGTCTGCAAATCATTTTCCGGTTAATGATGTAAGAAGAATAAGAAAAGGGAAAAGCAGCAGAGTTTTTTTTTTTTTTTTTTTTTTTTTGTTTTCTTAATGATTGTAAAATTCATATGAACATTCCCATGTGTTGTTGCATTGTGAATGTTTTTGTTCACAGAAAACAACAAAATGTTCCAAAACTACTTTGAAAAACAAACTAATGCGTGAAACGAGTAGAACATGGATAAGAAAATAATAGATACATTGTCAAATATATCAGAGACTTTTGTTTTCTTTCTTCGATATACATTATATTCTTCTTGTTTTTTTCTTTGTGGTTTGATGTCCTGTAAGAGTGCGAAGATAGAATTTACAATATTTTTTTTGTAGAAAAGCTATAAAGAACATTAGTTAGGTTACCCATCTAATCTTTCTATCACTCTCCGAGCCAATTGCCATATTGTCTACAGTAGTACATAGCTTATTTTTTGTTGAAGCAGCCATATTTAAAAGATGTTTTGTGTTTACAATTAAAATATGCTATGTGTTTGTTTATTTTAATTAATTTTCAAATCTATTTAAGATTTACGGATTGTCATTAAGTTTAATGATCTCAAAATCTAATCAATGAATTTTAATAAATAATTACAAATTTGCCCGCCTTCGTTCGGATTTATGTCTTTGTATTTTTAACATATAAATCTTTCTCAGTTTACAAAAATCTATTTTAAAATCTAATTCATAATTTAATTGATGTAATTGATAACATCATAGTTAAACTAGTATTTAAAAATCGCTAAATAAATAACACATGATTAGACAAAAAATTAAATCATCAGTACTATAGCAGTTTTAGATTTCTAAATTCATTAAAATCCAAGAACCAATAGACCCTCTTTAAACTATTTGGATGACTTTCAAATAACAGTAAATATCGGTGATTACTAGATTGCTAGGATATGTAAGGAGATATCTCTAATTGTTGCACTAGATTCCATAGAGTTTAGTTTTAAGAAAATAGTTGATAGTTTTAGTTAAAAAGTTGATGTTTCTATCTTATAAAGAGTTTAATTATCTATTATTTCAGAAATGTGAGTTTTAATAAATATTTGAAAATTTGTACGCTTTTGTTCGGATTTATGTCTTTGTATTTTTAACTTATAAATCTTTCTAAATTAAAAAATTATATTTTGTAATTTAATTTATATGACTGATATTTGCAAATTTCTATTTATAAAGAGTTTAATTATCTATTGTTTCAAAAAAAATTAAAAGAATATTTGCAGATTTGTACGCTTTTCTTCGGATTTATGTCTTTGTATTTTTTAACATAGAAATCTTTCTAAATTAAAAAAAAAATTAAATCAATTTCGTAATTTAATTTATATGGTTGTTAACATCGTTGTTCAACTAGTAATTAAAAATCACTAAATAAATAACAACTGATTCTGAAAAAATAAATAAAATCCCTGATACTATAACAGTTTTTAGATTTGTAAATTCATTAAAATACAAGAACCAATAACCTTCTTATAAATTTTTGGAAGACTTTCAAATAAAAATAAATATTTATAATTACTAGATTGTTAAAATATGCAAGGAGACATCTCTAATTGTTGCAATAGATTATATAGAGTTTTTTTCATAGAGTTTAGTTTTTCTAAAAAAAAAATAGCTGATAGTTTTTGTCAAAAGTTTGATATTTCTATCTTATATGGAGTTTTATCATCTACTGTTTCAAAAAAGTGACTTTTAATAAATATTTAAAAATTTATACGTTTTTTCGAATTTATGTCTTTGTATTTTTAACATATAAATATTTATATACTTACAAAATCCATTTAAAATTGATTCGTTATTTTAATTTATATATTGATAACTTCATAGTTCAACCAGTATTTAAAAATAACTAAATAAACAAAAGATAGTTTGGCCGAAAAAATTAAAAACAGTAATACTATAACAGTTTTTAGATTTGTAAATTCATTAAAATCCAAGAACCAATAACCCTCTTTTAAATATTTGGATGATTTTCAAATAATAATAAATATGTATGATAACCAGACTGCTAAGATATGTAGGAGACATCACTAATTGTTGCACTAGATTTCATAGAGTTAAGTCAAAAAAAAATTTCATAGTTTTTGTTAAAAAGTTGATATTTTAATTTTCTAGAGATTTTAATTATCTATTGTTTTAAAAATATTTTAATAAATACTTTCAAATTTATACGCTTTTCTTCGGATTTATGTGTTTGTATTTTTGACACATAAATCTTTCTAAATTTACAAAGATATATTTTAAAATTGATTCGTAATTTAATTTATATGATTGATAACTCATAGTTCAACTAGTATTTAAAAATCACTTAATAAAGAACAAATAATTTTGACAAATAAAATAAAATCACTAATACTATAACAATTTTAGATTCCTAAATTCAGTAAAATCCAAGAACCAATAACCCTCTTTTAAATATTTATGACTTTCAAAAGCAATAAATATCTAATATTACTAGATGGATTACATATTTAAGGAAGGGGACATCTCTAACTGTTGCTCTATATTTCATAGAGTTTAGTTAACTAAATAGTTGATATATCTATTTTATAAAGAGTTAAATTATCTAAGTGTTTCCGGATTTATTATAATACAAGTCTACAGAAGTAGAATGCAAAGTTTGTATGATGCTGAGATATTGGGTTTCCACAATTCTGAGGATGATTCTTCTTTTAATTTCGTCTTTTATATATACATTTGTGGATATGAACGAGGATTTGCTCCTACGGTGACGCTTCAATTTATTTTGACACTCTTTTTGAGTTTGGTAATTGTCGTCTGAACCTATCTATGAACTATAGTGCAAGAATTTGAGATGTCCTCGGTTAGCAGCAGTCGTTGGTATTCTGGTAACTAAGTCTTTCCTGAACACTAACTAAAGCATTTATATATGCCCAGTGACAATGACTTTCTCTCACTGTCTGGTTTGTTAAGTACATTCTCTGTCTCGTAGCTCTTCCCCGATTTGTTGGTTAAATTTGTATATACTTTTTTTGTGTTACAATGTCTATCGAACCTCACTGTCAAAACTCAAAAGTGGAAAGCCGATGGTGTAGAAATCGATTCTCAAACCAACCAAATATGTATTCGCACACGCATATGCTATTCACAACATTCCAAGGAATCAATCAATCAAACAAGATTTGGTATTATAAAAAAAAAAAAAGCACTCCCCCATTATGGTTTTCAAACTTTAAGCTTTACTCCACTTCTTTAACGCTTGTATAACTTCAAAACCCACCCAGTACTAAAGTAAAATATTAAACGAACAAAATCTCTATTTAAAAATAAAATAAAACGCAGACTGATTATTTCCCGGTATCAAGAAGCAGCCACGGTACCATTAGTAGTACCACCTGATGCTTTACCTTCAGTTCCTTCTTCTTTCTCTTCGTCGATTGTTTTCCAAACAATATCCTTAAGACCCGTGGTAAGGTTTTTGTAAAACTAATAAAGAAAAGAGCCACAAAATGGTAAAAGATTCAGTTACTGGAACACCGTTTGACAGGACCAGTAAGGTTTCAGGTGAAAAAAAGAACAAGCACAAGCTTGGTTTCGATATAACCAAAGCAGAGTTAGCATACCTTGTGGAATTCCAACGTGTCACCACCTGATTTTCGCATTTCAACCATGTAAAGCGATGGAGCTACTTGAAAAACCTGAAAGTAGATGGCAATTATATTTAAAATCAGGGCACATCATAAAGAAGGGTGATGATCACTGGTGGATGAGATAGCTAACCTCAGTAGCAACTGCTAACTGACCCTTGCGCCCTGATTTCTCTCCTAGCAGCTTCATCTACATGATTCATGAAAAATGGTAAAAGGGTATAAACAGAAGCAAACAGATGAATACAACAATTTTTTTTTATAGGAAAAATGAATATGTAAACAGTATTTAAACCTTGTAGTTGTTTTTCTTGACATCAAACCCCAAAGGCCCTGCTGCAGCCTCAATTTTTGTGACTATATCATTAGCCGAACATTTCGAAGTAAATCGAGTTTTTCGTTTTACAAGTCCCTGAAATCAAAGATGCATATGACTCAGAATGACTACTTGTATCAAACAATCTAAGGATCATTATTACTTATCAGAGTTCTGTACCATTTGTTTTTCGAAAAGTGAGCCCAGATTGAGACCCTGGGAGGTTGAGATGAGCTCAAAAGCATTCATAGTTACTGGGTTTTTAGGTTCTTCTTCTTTCCTCTCCACAACAAGGTTCTTAGACTCCTATAACCAAACAAACATAAACACAAAACTAAGCAATCATCCAAGACTAACCTTCTTTGAGAAACTGGTAAACTAAAAACCATTAGCTTTACTCACCCCTGATTCATCAAAGATTGCATCAACGTCATCAAGGCTGACATCAGCGTTCTCATATTTAGGAGCCTTATACCCTTTCTTAAACCACTCATTTTCAATGACTTCAGCAAATGTTATCCTCTGTATCAACCATTAAAAACAAAACTGTGTGTCAATCCACAGATATAGCCGTTACAGTAAAAGCTTTTGCCTCTTCTAATGGCATAGTACAAAGGAGATATACCGTTGCTGGTTTAGGATCGAGAATCCTTTTAATTAACTTCTTAGCACTTGCTGAGAACCAAGGCGGGCACGTAAATTCGGCTTTAAATATCTGTTTATCATCAAAAAATAAAGACTCAGGTGGCATGTTATGCTGATAAGTCCAAATGACGCTAGTTAAGTGCAAAACTTGAACTCTTCTCACATACCATGCAAAATGAATGTGCATCAGAGGAAAAAGGTAGAAGAAGAACACAAAAAAAAAAGAAAGTATTAACACCTTTTTGTATAGTGACGTGAGATTAGAATCTTCGAAAGGTAAGTAACCAGCCATTAAGACGAAGAGGATCACACCACAAGACCACAGATCAGCCTTAGCTCCATCGTAACCTTTGTTGTTGATTACCTATAGAGACGAAAGAACATAGATGGTTATTGTGATCAGAAAAAGAAGCAGAGTTGAAGCTTCAGAACAACATCGTCTCGGTAGATAATACCTCTGGAGCAACATAATTGGGTGTTCCACATGTTGTGTGAAGTAGCCCATCCTCCTAAACAAGAAGAGTCACATGGGAAACTTAATCAAATTAAGAAAAGAAATCAAATAGATCAACAAGGCTTACTCGGACTTGCTGAGGAAGTGCACTCAGTCCAAAATCAGAAACTTTGAGAGTCCCGTTTGCATCCAAAAGCAAATTCTCGGGCTGCAACCAGAAGGTGGTGTAACTGGATTCAACACATTATTCACAAGAACCCTCAGAGAATTAAATAATATAGGCTCTAACCTTAAGGTCTCTATGATAAACACCTCTGCTATGGCAATAGTCCACTGCATTAATAAGCTGCTGAAAGTACTTCCTCGCCTCATCTTCCTTCAATCTCCCAGTGCTTGACTAATAATACACACAAAGTTTCAAGTCCTTACACTTGATTTAAAAAAAAAAGACATGTTCAACAAATCGAAAAAGCTTACAATTTTATCGAAAAGCTCTCCACCAGTAACAAGTTCCAACACAAAGTAGATCTTAGTCTTGCTAGCCATCACCTGAAGAAAAGAATAAAATATTTTAATATAAGATATGTGACTGCACATATGTTATATATAGAGATTCAGATCAAACCTCAATCATGCGGATGACATTTGGGTGCTTGATCAGCTTCATGGTCGAGATCTCACGCTTAATCTTAACACAGAACAAAACCCAAATCGAAAGTTTAAACCTTGAATAGAAAAGAAGAGAGCTTTTTTAATGATAATATACCTGAGCGATCATCTTGTTCTTCAGAACCTTCTCTTTATCAATAACCTTGATAGCCACACTCTCTCCCTTCTCGACGTTCCTAGCGAATTTGACCTTAGCGAAGGTTCCTTCACCAAGTGTTCTCCCAAGCTCGTACTTACCCACTCGTGTCCTACTAATCGAACTACTACTACTACTACTACTACCTGAAGGTGTCGATCGAGAAGGAGTGGATCGCGAAGGTGTTGTTCGAGAAGCCATCTCTCTCTCTATCTCTATCTCTATATCTCGCACAGATCGCTATTGGGTTATTGGCTTAAGGAACGCTTCTTCTTGCATGGCTGCCATACCTGAGATTTCGCAACGCTCATCCTTTTAGATCTGCACAAGGAACAGACGGATATTTCAACTCTCGTGTGCGGAGGAATATTCAATTCCAACCAAGACGAAGACGACGACCCATCTAGACCAAACTTTCAATATTATCGGAAAATTAAAATAAATAAAAAAAAGTCTGACAAAAACGCAAACTCGGCTGTAAGAAAAATCGAAGCCGATCGTGATGAAAACGCGCCAGAGAGATAGAGAGGAAAGGGGAAACTATACTAGGTACCTGATCCGAGGGAGGAGGGTATTTAAAGTTAATCAATTGCTAAGATTTATTATTGCTTTCGGATTAATTAAATAGAAATGTTTAGTCTAATTCTGTTTAGGGATTATACGAGGAAGGTTGTATCTACCTCTCACCCTATACGTCGGCAATAGCTACATTTTCAGTAACAAACGTGATTGCGAATAGTATTTATTAGTATAAAGATTCTTGAGTTGACTCAAAAGATGTATATACAAAAAGTAGTTGAGGGCAATGTCCAAAAGTTTCTTTAACATTCATGACCCGGTACCACCTAGAACACTTAGGGAAGATTATTGCACAATCAATTTGTATAAAGTTTGTGAATTTTAAGAGTTTATAGATTTAAAAAAACTACGCGGATTGTGAAAATTTATCTACATTGAATTATGAAATTTGATCATAACTTTTTTATTAGATTGATATAGATTTTTATGAATGTATATTACGGGTATGATTGGTGACCAAGAGAATAAGAAGGAACATTCAATTACTTATGGTTTCCATAAAACACACCATTCATAAGGAATTAATTTTCTTTTATATTTCTTATCGTTCTTTTTTTTGTAGAGAATAACAAAGCAAAATTATTTCTCATTATTTTTAGGAGGAACAATCATTCCCACTCATTCTTTTAATTTTATTCCTCTTCATTTTTTTTATTTGTTCCTATCATTCTTTTTTTTTTTGTAAAGTAAATATATAATTTAGTTTTTCTAATAAATCATATAGCATGATTTTTTTTCATACTAAAAAATAAAAATAATGTTACATACAAAATTGAGCAATTCTCTTAAATAATTTCTTTTAATTTTTTGTCACAAAAAAACACTTACATAGCAAAATGACCAAAAGAAGTTTCATTAAAAAGATAAAAGACTATTTTACCACTTTCTTTATAGATATGTAAATAATAAAAAGGTTTTTTTTAAAATTATATGTTTTAAATTCGAACTTCTTATCATTTTTAAATAATTTATTCTATTTTCCC
Source organism: Brassica oleracea var. oleracea (assembly GCF_000695525.1). NCBI lineage: Eukaryota > Viridiplantae > Streptophyta > Magnoliopsida > Brassicales > Brassicaceae > Brassica > Brassica oleracea. The sequence goes on from NC_027754.1 coordinate 16,149,730, forward strand.
AATTTTTTTTGTCGATTTCAAAAATGCTTTTTGAAACTATTTAAAAAAAATATTTTAAATTTTTTAATATATATATAAATATAATTATATATTCAAAAATGAATAAAATAATTATATTCAAAAATGTAAATGTTTATAAAATGTAGTGAATTATAGTTTTGGATATATAATTGGATTTAAAGTGCACTATATATTTGGTAAGTATAACTATTTTATTTTCTAGTTTTCCTTATCACAAAGATTTTGAAAATCATATTGATACAAATGATATTTTGAAAATTAAGTCTTATGAGTAAAAATAGATAGAATTCATCTCCCAATAACACTAGATTTAGTTAAAAATTAGAGAATTAATAATAACTAAACTTTTTTGAATAATAAGAGACTAGGATAAGACTTGTGTCTTGCGCAGAGTGAATTTATATGAAAATTATTTAAAAATATCGTATGGAAAAATAAAATTTATATTCTTGATCGAATTAATATTTTTGGCCCTTAAACAATTTTTTTAAAACTTTTTTGTTAATTTCTTAATTTGTTTAAGAAATATTTTTCTCATTTTTTGTGTCATTTTTTCATTTCGGTTATTGCTCGATATAAATATTGATTTTTGATTTTATTCTCATTTCGTTATTTGTTTTAGCCTGAAATTTAGAAAATGTTTAAGATTTAAAATTATTAAATAGATACATACCTAGGTTAAGATATGCGCCTTGTGGAGAATAAATATTTTATATTTATTACTTATTTTATGTTTTTCTGCATATTATGAAATAATAAAATAATAATTATTTATTAAATAACTAAGAAATCAGTTACTATTATGTAATAAATTGGCGTTCACATGTAAATCAAATGATCGCTCTTGTTTATTCGCATTCATTTTAGGGTAAATAAATCAAAGCAATCAATTTTATCTATCGTATATGATATATAATTAAATTTAAAAGATATTAACATAGATATATATTATACTTTTAATATGGATATTTATTAAATGGGGTTTCTACTCATATGATTTTATGATTATTTGCATATTAGTGTAACAAACTTTTACACCAACGATATGTTTTTAATGTGGAATGTTTAGTGGTTTCAATAATTTATAATCATTTTTTTTATAAAAATGAAGATTTTGAAATTAAAATATTAACTTTTAATATATGTTCAACGCAAATATCAAAATATTAGTATGTGTTTTCATATGATGTATAGCTTAATTTAAACGATATGAAATATATATATATATATATATTAACATAAACACCCATTAAAATAAAATTATTTATTCATATGATTTTATAATCATTGTATCTTGTTATAGAAAAATATCTAAACCTTGATCACAAAGGTTTATGTGAGACTTTTAACAATTTTAATAATTTATACTCATTTTGAAACATTTTGAAAAATTCAAAATACAATATATACAAAAAAAATTCAAAATACAATATATACAAAAAAAATCTAAATTTTTATTATATGATTAATGTAATTGTGTAATTTATTTTAATAATATATATTTAAACAAAAATGATAGAAAGTATACAGATTGTTAGCAAATATTTATTATTTAAAATTAGTAATTGCCATATATATCTTAATCACATTAGGTAATTTCGTAAGTTTTATTTAAGAAAAGAATATATAATAATTTTAATTTGATAAATGAATGGTTCATAATAGATATACTATATAATATAAAATTCCCTGACAATTTAATATTGGACTAACAAAATTCTCAATTGATTCTCAAACCGCCACGTAAGCAAAATTAACATTCCAATTACGTGACGACGCAGCAGTCCACTTTTTTTAATTAATACAAACTACATGTTATAACTTTTTTAATGTTTCTCTATTAATATATAGGGGATTTAAATAGATTTTGAAAAATTATTAAACCAATAACTATTAATATTTTTGAAATCTAAGAATCAATAACAATGGAATCTCAAAATTTTTAAAGTTAATGAGAATTCACTTAGCAATAACTCTCCCTTAACCGATGTTTAAAGGAATCTGTTCATTACGGAGTATGTTAGAAATATGAGAGAAGTGTTGTTGTGAAAGTTGTGTCTTTCTCATTAGCTCTCACTATCAATATATAGTGGAGGTTCATAAGGGTTTACAACAAGGAGAGTATCTACACATTTAATACATTTGACTACAAAGATCTAGACTTGGTCAAAGCTCATAAATGCTCCGGTTGAATGAGTCTTCATCTTGACTAGTCTTGGACGGATGTAGACGGGCCGGAGACGGGTGTAGACGGACCGGATAGTTGGGTCAGATGTAAACCTCCTTGATGGTTAATGGCAATCCACATATCCATATCATGGATTTATAACACTCCCCCTTGGATGCCATAACCATATCGGGCTTGTAATGTGCTAACGTTGCCTCATTAAATTTAGTTTCCGAGGTCTTTTATCTTTGGAACCAATTGGTCTACCACGCTTAAGACGTGCTTTAGACTCTGTAGCCACTTGATTGTGTCCATCTTGGACATCAATACTTATTGGTGCATTACAAGCTGGTATATAGGACTTAGTCACTCTTTTCGGGTCAGCAAAGGAATCAGGCAATTGATTAGCTAGCTTTTGCATATGAATTATTTTCTGGACCTCTAAATCACATGATTGAGTCCGAGGATCTTGCCATGATAAGGATGTTTGATTCCATACAATTTCTTTGCCCAGCTTGTTATTTTCTCCCCCTAATGTTGGGTACTCTGATTCATCAAAATGACAATCAGCATATCTGGCCTTAAATAAATCTCCAGTAGTAGGCTCAAGATATTTAATAATGGTTGGAGAATCAAAACCAACATATATTCCCATCCTCCTTTGAGGTCCCATTTTTGTTCTCTGTGGTGGTGCAATAGGGACGTACACAGAACATCCAAATGTTTTGATATGGGATACGTCTGGCTCATGACCCGAGAGTAATTGGGATGGAGAATATTTATGTTCACTGGATGGCCTTATGCGTATTAATTCAGCAGCATGTAATACCGCATGTCCCCAAGCTGATACTGGTAGCTTCGACCTCATGAGTAATGGTCGAGCAATCAACTGGATTCTTTTAATGAAGGATTCGGCCAATCCATTCTGTGTATGTACATGTGCCACGGAGTGTTCCACACTTACCCCCATGGACATACAGTAATCATTAAAAGCTTGGGAACTGAATTCACTTGCATTGTCAAGACGTATAGTCTTTAGTGGAGAATATGGAAAATGGGCTCGCAGTCTTATGATCTGTGCCAATAGTCTTGCCAATGCTAAGTTTCTAGATGATAATAGACAAACATGCGACCATCTGGTCGATGCGTCAATGAGGACCATAAAATATCGAAATGTCCCACAAGGTGGGTGTATTGGTCCACATATATCACCATGTATTCTTTCCAGAAAGTTTAATGTTTCCTTACTCACCTTTCCAGGTGATGGCCTTACTATTAATTTTCCTTGTGAGCATGGAATACATGTAATGCTCATAGGGATAGTTATCCTATCTTTCAAGGAATGGCCAGTTAAGCTCGAGATTATTTTGCGCATCATGGATCTGCCAGGATGGTTAAGCCTTTCATGCCATTGTATAAAGGCTTCTCTGAACTCATTAGGAATTGAAGTGTTAGCCTCACTCGATTTTATATTGGCACAATAGAGGCCTATTGATATAGCAGGGATAGTCTCT
>NC_027754.1:16153560-16154077 GCF_000695525.1 Brassica oleracea var. oleracea
AATGCGTGCCTTTAGGCATCACTAAGTGAGCCGGGCCATGGCCTTCAATAAGGCTGGCCGTGCCTGCTATAGTATTGATATTGGCACTCTTTAAAATGAGGTTAACAAAATATCTTTTGTCTTTTAATATAGTGTGACTTTATCCACTTTGTATAAGGCATATATATAAAGTAAAAACTTTATTTCATAAATAGAATTGCCAAAGTCATAGAACATAAAGCCAAATCAAGAATTCAAAATGCAAAGACAAAAGCAATATGATATCGAAATCTTCATATTCAGCCACTTGTAAGGAGGTCTGAAGTCTCAAAATCCCCATGACCATCTCTGCCATGGGCTTGATCATCCTCATGGTCCAGATCATTCTCATTATCATAATGGACGAAATTTTCCTCAGAGTTCTTGCCTTTTATGCTCTCCTGGTAGAGCTTAACAAGGTGTTGGGGAGTTTTGCATTTATTAGCCCAATGATTGGTCATCCCACAACGATAGCAAGCAGATTTGGTCGAGCTCGAGC
>NC_027754.1:16154139-16155386 GCF_000695525.1 Brassica oleracea var. oleracea
TAGCCTCGGCCTCGGCTGCGACCAAGATGGTCTCGTGGTTGAAATCCACGGCCACGTGGTTGAAATCCACGGTTACGACCTTGCCATCTACCACGGCCTCTCATGCGACCACGGTATGACTCCCTTGGAGTCTCATCCTTTGGCTCTACAGCCGCATGTGCCTCAGGCAATGCTTTAGCACCAGGAGGCCTTAGCTCACTGTTCATCATGAGCAACTCATTGTTTTGCTCAGCTAGCAACAAACAAGAGATTAAGGCAGCATAAGTGGAGAAACCCTTCTCTCGGTACTGTTGCTGAAGCACAACATTGCTGGTGTGGAATGTGGAGAATGTTTTCTCCAACATATCAGCATCAGTAATAGTCTCACCACAAAGTTTCAACTTTGAGACTATTTTGAACAAAGCCGAGTTATACTCTTCCACAGACTTATAGTCTTGGATTCTCAGGTTTCTCCAATCATAAAGGGCTTTTGGCAATATCACAGTTTTCTGATGATTAAATCTGGTTTTCAACTCTGTCCAAAGTTCCAGAGGATTCTCAATTGTGAGATACTGGTCCTTGAGACCTTCAGCAAGGTGATTGCAAATGACAACAAGTGCCTTGTAATTATCCTTGTCTGATGGCTCAGTGCCTTCAGTGATAGTATCACCAAGGTTTCTGGACCTTAAGAGGATTTTGGTATCAAGCTCCCATTGGAGGTAATTATCTCCGGAGAGATTGAGGGAAGCATATTCAAGGTTGTTGATTTTCGACATCTGAATCAAATATCCATAAAGGAGTAAGGATTCATAATATAATTCAGGATTTGAATTTATATGCCAAGGAGATTGATGATTTATAATGATGGTTTATTATGCATTTTTTTTCAGAAAATATTTTATATGCATTAAAAAAATTTTGTCAATCAATATGGATGGATTAAAATGCATCATGGACAAGGCAAATAACTTTTACAATGTTCAATATATTTGTAAACCAAAGTAGATTTTCAAAATCGGTTAAAACTTGGTTTATAATTTCGAATAAAGCAAATGTACTTAATTTTAAATGAAAACCGATTTTGTCTAACTATATGCAAACAGTGTGAATCATTTAGATGCAAATAACATGAACTACTTCAGACGCACTAGTATCATCATCGCTAAAGCTATGCGAACATGTATGTTTGGTTTCAATTATGTGATACCTATGTCCAGTTTTAACAATATGATAGTTGGATGCATGCAAAGGTCAGTTCATGGATGATT
>NC_027754.1:16155485-16162569 GCF_000695525.1 Brassica oleracea var. oleracea
ATTATGTGATCAAAATTCAGTATGAGATAAAATCGGTTCATGGTTGGTTTAATTAACAATATGATCAAATGATTTTAACCAGATTTTATTCTACCTTATAACATATCAAGACTATGGTTTATAAAACTTTAGATATAATTTTCAGTCAAAGATATGCACTTTAATAAAATCAAACAAGCATTTATAAAATCGATTATGCATTTATAAAAATCATAAAAGGTTTTTAAAACTTTGATAGTTACAAAATAAATATTAATAGTCAAGGATATGCAATGAATGATTTTAATTTCGATTTTATTGATGGGTTGACTGATTTTTAGGAGATCTGGCCGAAAATGGCACAGCAAGGAATTGATGGAATTTTGTTTTGGCCAGATTATACACTTATGTTTATCACATGTTTTCCGGTGGAGAGAGAGAGGTGGCCTGGTGGAGAGGAGGCTGAGCGCCGGTGGAGCAAAGGCTGAGTACCGGAGGAGCTGGCTGGAAAGAGGAACGCCGGCTGAGAGAGATTTCTCAGGTGGAGAGCACAATCGTGCTGATAACGTGTTAGAAATATGAGAGAAGTGTTGTTTTGAAAGTTGTGTCTTTCTCATTAGCTCTCACTATCAATATATAGTGGAGGTTCATAAGGGTTTACAACAAGGAGAGTATCTACACATTTAATACATTTGACTACAAAGATCTAGACTTGGTCAAAGCTCATAAATGCTCCGGTTGAATGAGTCTTCATCTTGACTAGTCTTGGACGGATGTAGACGGGCCGGAGACGGGTGTAGACGGACCGGATAATCGGGTCAGATGTAAACCTCCTTGATGGTTAATGGCAATCCACATATCCATATCATGGATTTATAACAGAGTATCATTTATCGTTTTTGAAAGAATTTGAAACATTACATTATAGATTTATACAATGTACAACGCTAAATTTGAAATCATATATATAAAACATTTGCGGTAGTATCAAAATTATATATTTATAACGAAAAGTTGCATGTACGGACATGCAGAACAAATTCTATTTATTACTAGGTCACAAGCATCAATTGAACATGTTTAACGTGTTCCTCCAGATTTATATAGTTCAGTATGAAATCAATGTTTAAAATGGCAATTACAAGGTGCTCAATTTAAATAGCACCACTTAATTCATTTTCAGTGTTAAGCCGTTATTCTTTTACTCAAATTTAAGTTAATCTGGTTAACCAGACCGAATTAGAACACTCAATAAAATAAAATTCTTTGTTATAGAATAAATAAACTATGTAGATTTGAGGAAGATAATTCTTTTAGAACAAAATTGAGGAAATAAGCGATAAGAAAACTTATATAAATCATAAGCATTGTTACTGTATTATCGTCAAAAAGTATTAAAAATCTATTTGTTATTCCGATAGAGGAGGCAATTAACTTCTTAAAGACTTGAAATAATATTGTTTTGATGTCACTAATGTTTTTTAAAAGAAATCCGTTTTCACTAAATTATTAGTGTGGAGAAAATATCTTTTATTTTATTTGCTGAATCTCTTTGATGATGTAATTTATTTAGAACTAATATTAAGAAAATAAAATATTAAAAATAAAGCTTAAATAAAAATGAGTAATAAAGCTTTGTTCATCGAATCTTTAGGATGTTACTGAGAATTATATCATGGGATTCAGTAGTCCATTAAAATATGCCAAAAGCAGAGAGTTAGCAATAATATAATCATAATTTCGTATTCATGGTTTATATATTTTTCAAGGAATCTCTAAATATATTCATCAAAGTAACTTTTTATTGTACTCTCTCAAAAAAAAACTAAACTTTTTTATTGTAAATCAAAATGTTTTGAAGCCTTTTATGAAAAAAATGGTTAAGAACTTGTTCCTAGTCGTATAATTCTCATCAAATAAAATAATTAAAAAGGAATATCGAGCATTTGTTTGGGTTGAGTTGAGTGTTTACTACCCTCTTAAGAAAATCATCGAAGGAGAAATATAGATAGTACAATTCTCTCAAATAGTTTTTTTTTAATTTTTGTCACAAAAATAGTTCTAAAAAAAGTGACCAAAATAGCCAATTTTTATTTTGAAAATTTTAATATTTATTTTTTGTTTTTTTAAATTTGAAACTCTATCTCCAAACCTCCACTCTTTAATTCTAAATCATAAATTTAGATTAGTTAATCCTAGGAATATATTTTTATCCTTTAATAAAACTTATTTTGATCATTTTTTTCAATAAAAACTATTTTTGTGATAAAAGATTAAAAAATGATATTTTAGAGAATTTCTCATCAACTTGCAATTGCTCAAAAAAAAAAAATATTAACTTGCCACGTTTTCCCCGAATGATTGACTTGAAATTTATAACACATGATGCATACTTTTCTTTTTTTTTTTTTTTTTTTTGAACAAAGATGCATACTTTTCTTTTAAAATGGCTAAGCTTCGTATTAGAAAAAAAAACGACTTTCTTATTTTGACATTGGGAAACAAAATCACCGGCCCACTGTCCGCGTTTGCTGTTGACTGCAAACTAAATCAACGGAAACAAGTTAAGAAACAACAATCATTTTAGAGTGAACGCTGCAGCTATATGAAAAGTTTGCATGTTGCAAGGAACGAAAGACTATGATCAATCGCAGGTCGCAAATTATTGTTAAAACTTCAGCCATCAACGCTGAGCTTACATGATCCGATGCAAGCAACCCTTGATGTTCCATGGAGGTTGCATGATCCCTAAAAGTCCAAGACAGTCCAGCCTGATTGGAGGCTTTATCCCACGCTGCATCTGTGAAGCACAAGATAAGATCTGAGATTTTTGTTTCTTGCCTCCTTTGATTAATCCTTCTTTTAGCTGGTTGTGGTTGTTTGACTATATATGTTTCCTTGTGCTGTTGTGCATGAATGCATTCTCTTGCTGTTTTGAGCGCTCTCGATGCCACTTCTGCCTATGAGCTGAGTTTCTTCTCTTTTTTTTTGGAGAATAATGTCCGGAAGTAAGGAATTTAATTTGTTTGCCAACCTAATAAACGTTTAACTTGTTAAGAATATAATATAGGACATGTTTTCTAAAAACAAAAACTTCTTTAGATTTATTCTTTTTTTTTATCATCATTCTTCTTATGGATATTTATCACATCTAAACCATATGATTATTTATTTAATTTATTTTTTCATATGTATATTACATTAATTCACCTTAAAGGTTTTTCCTTTTGATAAAATATACCCCATTGAAGTATCACAAATTGGACCATCATTAATCCGGACTCTTATGGTGGAGTTTTTAGCTTCTTTTAAAAACTGTTTTTTAATTTTTAACTAAGAAAAGTTAAGAACTGTCTCTTAAATAAGAAATATAAGAGCCGGTTTTCAACCGAAAAGTGTAAAAAAACAAAAAAAATGTCAAATCATGAGTTAAGAACTCTGAACTAAGAGCATGGGTTAATCATGCTATCACTAATGAATAGACTCAACATCAGCCGGATCGATACTCCATTGTATCTGCAATTTTCTCAATTATTTTTACTTTTTAAACATAAATGAATATATTGTCTTGACTTTTGACAATGACAAAAATCGACGAAGTCTTAGGTGTGTTACGTGTGTAACGGTGTAAGTATCCAAAAGATTTTGTTTTAGATATGTCAATTATATAAAAGCAAAGAAGAAGGTGAAAACAATTCACACTAGTCAATAAAATTATTAGGCACGAAATTTTGACCTAGACCAACGTTTATGAATATAATCTAATCAAATAAATAAAATTGTCTTTGTTCAGTATAAAATACAATGATCAAATAGATTTGGATTTTGGCTCGATTCATCCAAACATATAGGTTTTTTATTTTAGTTTTTCTAATTGTTTCAACTGATATAATCTAGTTTTTAAAGTAAATTTAGGATTTTAAAATATGATTAAATATGGTAAAAATAAATATAAAGCTATCCAATAAAATTTTAAACCAAACCTTCCTTTAGTTTAATTATTTTGTAGGCTTTTTTCATCAAATCACATAATTTGACTAACCAGATTATTTAATCTAAAATCTGTTTTAAACTGGATTTGCATGTGTAAGAAGTAAAAATTGTTACAAATCATACATCCCAATCAAATAGAAATGGATTCAAAAGCAAACAAAAAGTTCTTCGTCGGCCTCTAGACCAATAATATTGAATATACTAAATCATTTATAAAGCATATAAAATTAATTAACATGTTCATATAGCATAATAGTTTTTAAAATTTCCAACAAATTAAATGGACATATAAAGCATATAACAACTAACGTGTTAATAATCGTTTGATGTTAAGAACACAAAATCCTTGTGAGGCATGTGTAATACCAAGAATTTACCACGCTTTCTAGAATGTTAGATTTGGAAAATTTATAATCTTCATTCTTTATTAAACTACAGAAATTTTGATGAGAGGGAAAAAATATTCAGGTGTGGAGCTTGCTAATTGCTATGATGAAACACTTTTCCTTTATTGAAAAGCCTAATCTGTTTGGAAAATGACTTTGTTATTAAGAAACGTAGACTCCCCGCCAGTAATTAGTAAATTTGACCTCGAAAACAAAAACATACCGACCCACGAATCCGTGTTTTAAATGACAGTGATTGCAATAAGAAAACTAAATTAACGGAAACTTCGTAAGTTAATCAGAAACAATCATGTTTCAGTGTATGTTGGAGCCAATGACGACTTTGCACATGATTGGTTTTCTCAGTTTTTATATGGACCCAAGAAAACCACAAAATACGCATCTCAAATCATACTTTAGGTATATCCTACCAAAGGTACCGTAGCTCGTTGATAAATTAATGATAATGCGAGTGTGTGACATTATTTTTGGCAAGTTGTGAATGTGGCAGCTCTGTGTTCTTCATATCTCCTTTTGAACCCGTCTGTAGAAGATGTCTAGTCTAGTTTAGCCAAGTAAGAAAAATCATTTAATCGAGTACAAGGCAGCTGAGTTACATTTAAGAAAAATAGACAACATTTGAAAAAAATCCCTCCAGCCAATAGCCAACGTATTTGGTTCACCAAATTTTATGCGCCTTGCAATTCAAAAAGAAAGGGTTTATTGGTAACTGATAGACTACATCCTTCTATATTTAAAAGAATAATGCTTTTTTTTTTTTTGCTTATATTGATGTTTTATACTTTCGTCTACGCATTTTGTTTTAAGTTTCAATATAAATTAAAATGGAAAATGGACGATTTAATACCGGAAAACAAAAGACAAGCAACAAAAACAAACAAATGAGTGCAAGCAACACAGAACACTCTAAACAAAGAGGCAGTTTTTTTTTGTTTGAATAAATTCTTACATTCATTCAAAAAAGAATAAAAAATTTAAGACATCCGGGAAGAATATAATTTTGCTAAGTGAAATATTTAAACTAAGGGGAGTGTGATGATAAAAGAAAAGGACCATGTTCAAACAAAAACACACAAAAAAGGACTCAAAATTTTAGAGGTTTTGGACCAAAAGTCTCGTATTACTTACAAACTTGAGACTAGAGTATCTACTATTAGTTCCACAACCCAAACGTCTGTCACATGGAAAAAAAACATAAACTGAACATCATTGTTGAGCGCGCCCCCCCGACCCCCAAGATGGTTGTGAAAGTTAAGCTGAAGAGCTCACTAGTGGGAAATTGGAAGGGCCTAAATGTGTTCGGTTAGGAGAAAGTTTAAGATGTGTTCGTAATAATCAAATCATGATGATATTCATCGTTGGACGAGTGCTTGTAATATTCCTCGAGGTTGATCAATCTACTTGAAATGAAAATATACTAGAATTATAGACTTTGGGCTCATTTCATTAAACAATACATGGAAGACGAACAAAGTCCCTTCCACATACATTAGAGTCCACCCGGTTTAGGCCTCACGATGCTAATCCGGTTTTGATCAACCGAATCACCGGAGCTCACCGGGAAATCAAGATTTACATACACAAACTACCGAAAACAACGCAACCATGGACATAATTACATCTGAAAAACCATTATTTCAGCAGAAGACGATGGAATTGGTGTCAGTTCTTGAATACCGGGAACGAGCCCCGGTTATCTGTAACCGGGAAATACGTCCGACCGGAACTGAATGAAGCAGAGGAGGAAGAAGCAGAACAAGGAGAAGTAAAGGGTGAGACTTTGGAAGTCAGAGAAGAGGAAAACATGGAATGATCAGTCCCAACTTCTCTTTCTTCCTCCTTGATCGTGTCGAGTACTTTCGCCGTTCTTCGCCGCATCACCGTGACAACTTGCGGTGGCGCAACCTCGGTTATGAATCTCGCCAGTCGTGAGGTCGCCATAATAATAATCTTGAAAGTCTAGGGATTTGGATAAGGATGAGAGGATATAGATGGACCGAGGTCGAGATGGATTTTATAGTAAGGACAATATGTCCTCTCGCATTGTTCTACTGACATTGTAAAATAAATAAAAATTCAGTGATGGCTTAACAATTATTTTCTATGGTGGATACTCTTCGGACAACAGATAATTCCAGATGCTTTATTATCATTCGCATCGAATTTTTATTAGAATATTAACAATAACGTGTGCCCTTGAGATGTTAACACGTAAGGATAATGTGATTTGCTTTAACTGGCGAATCGTTACGTATATTAGCTTAAGAAATTTCGTCGCTTATTTTGTTTTTCCTAAGATGAATGAAAATATCATAGCAACAAACGGTCTGCCTGGTTCAGCGGTTGCGGTTGCAAAAGTTTATGGATACAGGTGGTTGCAGTTTTTACCGGTTTTAAGAGATTTATACGACTAGTTCTGCAGTTAAAAATTGATGCGTTTGCAAAATACTTATGACTGGTTAACTACCAAATGCAGCTTCGGTTAAATAATAAATTAACAATATTTACATTTTATATAATTATAAAATGAGAAAAAGACAAAAATAGCACTAAATCAAGTTTATGTTTCCAAACTAGTACTCAAGGTCAAAAGTCACAAAAATAGCACTTAATATTTTATCAGAAGTCACAAACTTAGGTTTAGAGTTAAAGGATGGGGTTTAGGATTTAGGGTTTAGGGTTTAGAGTTTAGGGTTTAGGGTTTA
>NC_027754.1:16168781-16196110 GCF_000695525.1 Brassica oleracea var. oleracea
TGAAATGTCTGGGAGGAAAGGCGGAATAAGGTATACCACTAGACCAAGTGTGTTTCAATCGTTAGGTGAAGTAAGTAACAGAATATATTTCTTTTATCTGTAATAATTTTTTAAAAAAATCTGATTCCAAGGGGTATCGAAACTAGGTCGGGACAAGTGTTTCAGATTTGGAAAGATAGGTGGTGTTGCCGCTAGGCTGAGGTGAATCATCTGATATAAGTGTCCACATAGATGAATTTAACCGCAAACGTTATATTATAAACTTTGGAAAGAAACTCTGAGTTTCAGGATGGGATTCCAGAATAGTTGAATATTACTGTGTTTTTTTCTAGCAAAGAAGTTTAAACTAAGAATTGAAATGAGATCAAAAGATAATGTTGTATATAACAAAATTTGGAAGAAGTCATACTTATTCGGGATAGGGTTCCAAAAGAAAAAATGTATATGGTCTGGTGTATATCATGTAACCATCAAATAGCCAACATCCAAATAATAATCAATAAAAATGTAGAACTTCATCCTATAGGCCTCTCGCATGTGCTCTTGTTGTGCCCTCCTGTGCCACATCTGCTGCACTTGTGGGACTGAGATTTAGATCCAGGAACCCCAAACTCGCCAACGGATCTCTTTCTCTTTGTAGGAGGGCGTCCACTTTTCTTTTTGGTAGCTGGAGGTGGGCAAGACAGTTCATCAATATTCTCTGGATAGGTGGACGTTGACAACTCTCCACCAGGATGTATGCTTTCAGCATAAGCTTTAGCCCACGTTTCTGTCAAGTGAGAAGCATCAACAAAAAGGTTTTCATCTCTCTTGATATGCTTAGCAGCAGCGATGGCATGGATGCAGGGGATCTTGTCAATGTCGAAAACATTACATGTGCAATGCCGCTTCTCCAAGTCAACAACAAACTTCATTGTTTCATTCTTCACCTCAAACTCGCTTCGATCAACTTGATACACATTCAACAACATTGCGGCCCCTAACCTAGATACCAATTTCTGCACAACTTTTGGAGTAACCAGGTGCTTATGTTTCGCAGCCGCTTCGCGTCGCTCAAAAAACCAAGTGGTCATCGTCAATCTGATAGTTTCAAGGAGAGAGAGATAATGGGCAACTCACGAGGCATCCTCAACATAGAATTGAGAGACTCTGCAATGTTGGTAGTCATGATATTATACCTGTTCGCAGGCGCATAGCTTCGTGCCCACTTCCTAAAATCAGAATCTTCCAGATACTTAGCCAATTCAGGACATTTATCCTTTATGTCCTTGAAGATTAACCAGAACTCGTGACACGTATAGGCATCAGCAGCGCTTTCCACCAGAGGTAGCAACCCAGTCTTCGCATATGTAGGAGTGATGTTGCGGAGCAGATGGATCCTGCAAATTCCATGGTGAGATAAGGGATATACATCCTCCAACGCTGAAGAAATTGAGTTAGCTTTGTCTGATACAAAAACAAGATCCGAAGCGTCCGGGATCTTCTGGCTCAAACCTCTAAAGAACCATTTCCAAGAGGCGCCATTTTCTGCGTCAACCACTGCAAAGGCGAGAGGATATAGATGATAATTCCCATCTTGAGCACAAGCTGCCAATAAAGTCCCATTGAATTTTCCCTTCAGAAATGTACCATCTACTGCAATAACTCTCCTCATCAATGAGAATCCCCTTATCGAAGGACCAAAAGCCACAAATGCATACTTGAACTTTCCTGCAGCATCCACATGTTGATAAGTCAAGGAACCAGGGTTTGTTTCTGTGATTTTATACAACCACCTAGACAAATTGTAATAGCTGTCTTCAGGAGTCCCTCTAACCAAAATCTGAGCTTCTTCTCTCACTCTCCAAGCTTGTTTGTAATTGATGTGAACACCATGCAGCATCCTGACCTGTTCAATGATCTGTTTCGGTTTGAGACCTTCCTTTTTTTCTCCATAATTGCTGCTAATAAAAGAACCCAACAACTTTGCAGATGCTTGTCTGTGGTTGGCTTTCCTGTGTGTTGTATCGCATGTATGCTCATGAACATACTTTTTAACAACGAAAAAATCTGAAAGAGGTAGCTTGATAGCACGCATCCTCCACGTGCAATTTTCATCAACACAACTCAAAAGCACTCTTGACTTGTTAGAAGAGACAGTCTTGTACTCAAACTTCCACTCTAAAGCCCATTTCTTCATCCTCAACATCAACTCTCTCTTTGTCTTAAAATAGCTATTCACCTTAATATCGCCAGCTCCTCTCGTGGTTGGTGAAAGTCCAATATGGACAGGGCTAAAATCCGGAAGAGCATTCAGAGGAACTGTAGAAACACCTTCATATAGAATACTCTTTAAAAGTCGAGTAGTTCTGTAAGGCATAATACTTGATTATGAAGCATATCGTGCAAACACAAACAGAAAAAGGGAATTATGGACAATGTACCTGTTTTTCTCTCTGCACAGTAGAAAGAATCATTGGATTGGCATTCAATGGAACAGGAGAAGCAAATGTATCAGAAGCTTGAGTGTTACAGCTAGCTGGATCAGTACTAACCTGCAAAAGTCCAATATGGACAGGGCTAAAATCCGGAAGAGCATTCAGAGGAACTGTAGAAACACCTTCATATAGAAGACTCTGCAAAAATCAAGTAGTTCTGTAAGGCATAATACTTGATTATGAAGCATATCGTGCAAACACAAACAGAAAAAGGGAATTATGGACAATGTACCTGTTTTTCTCTCTGCACAGTAGAAAGAATCATTGGATTGGCATTCAATGGAACAGGAGAAGCAAATGTATCAGAAGCTTGAGTGTTACAGCTAGCTGGATCAGTACTAACCTGCAAAAGTCCAATATGGACAGGACTAAAATCCGGAAGAGCATTCAGAGGAACTGTAGAAACACCTTCATATAGAAGACTCTGCAAAAATCAAGTAGTTCATCAAATGCTCTAGTCTTGGAAATGAAAGTTCTGAGCTGACGAGTATTACCTATCGAGAGTGGGGGGGAACTTTCAATAATACATTTCATATCCAATGAATTACCATAACTCAAACTGATTTCTTCCTCTTTAACACTAAAATCTTCAGAGACAATCTTCATCAAATCTTCATACAGTAGATCTTCTTCTATGGAAATGATTGATGCATTCCTCTTCAAATCAACAAGAAACTCCCACTGGAGATATTCTTTTGAGATCCATTGTCCACAGATGCACAAAACTTCCATTGTTCTACAAAATCAACTTCAATTCATCAACAAATGAATAATATATAACAAAAACTAGATAATGTATAACAAAATGAAATGATTCAAACCTTAATCAAATCAGACACACGAGAGAGAGAATGAGATGAATAGACGTAGAAACGACAGATCAATTGAGAAACGACGACGACGACGATAAATAAACGGAGAGACGACGACGACGGATCAACGGAGAGGCGAAGACGACGACGGAGAGACGACGACGATGACGACGACGATGACGACGACGGAGAGACGACGACGACGGAGAGACGACGACGATGACGACAAGGGAGAGACGACGACGACGAAAGACAGCGATGAGGAGAAGAAGAAGCGATGAAACGAGGACGGCGACAATTGATTTCAAATTTTTCTTTTTAATTACTTAAAGAAGAGGGCATAAGGGTAAATTACCCCTTTAGTGAAACCTATTTTTGTGATTTCTGATCCTGAGTGCTAGTTTGGGGAGGAAAACTTTGTTTGGTGTTCTTTGTGTCATTTTCTCATTACATAATTTGTTTACTAATGAGCTGATCCCATCTTTAAATATATTTTAGGTCAAAAAATCACTTATCACATAAAAACTTAACGTTTAGGCCGAAAAATCTCATGCCTACTATATGGTTAAAATGAAACTATGCAAGCTCGGTTTTATATCATGATTTAGCAATTTAAAAGTTAATTATGTTTATGAGAAGTTTACGTTCACATGTCAATCCTATCTATCTTCAATACTTTTCTCATTTTTGTGTCTTTTTTTTTCATTTTGGTTATTGCTCGATATAAATATTGATTTTTTGAGTTTATTCTCATTTCGTTATTTTGTTTAGGCCTGAGATTTAGAATTTTTTTAAGATTTAAAATTAATAAAGAGATACATATTTAGGTTAAGATCTGCGCCTTGTGCAGAATAAATATTTTATATTATTACTTATTTTATGTTTTCTGTATATTAAGAAATAATAAAATAATAATTATATATTAAATAACTAAGAAATCAGTTACTATTACGTAATAAATTGGTGTGCCATATAAATCATACAACCGTTCTTGTTTATTCGCAATCATTTTAGGGTAAATAAATCAAAACAATCAATCTTATCTATCGCATATGATATATATAATTAAATTTAAATGATATTAACATAGATATATAGTATATTTTTAATATATATATTTATTAAATGAGGTTTCTACTCATATGATTTTATGATTATTTGTATATTTGTGTAACAAAATTTTACACCAAAGATTTTTTTTAATGTGGAATATTTAGTGGTTTAAATAATTTATAATCATTTAAAAAAATAATGAATATTTCAAAATTAAAATATTAACTTTTCAATACATGTTCAACGCAGGTATCAAAATATAAGTATGTATTTTCATATGATGTATAGTTTAATTTAATGATATGAAATATATATCTATATATATATACTAACATAAACACCTATTGAAATAAAATTATTTATTCATATGATTTTATAATAATTATATCTTATTATAGAAAAAAATTTAAACCTTGATCACAAAAGTTTATGTGAGACTTTTAACAATTTTAGTAATTTATACTCGTTTTGAAAAATTCAAAATACAACACATACAAAAAATCTAAATTTTTATTATATGATTAATGTAATTGTGTAATTTATTTTAATAATATATAATTAAAAAAAGATAGAAAGTATACAGATTGTTAGCAAATTTTTATTATTTAAAATCATTAATTGTCATATATTTTAATCACATTAAGTAATTCTGTATGTTTTATTTAAGGAAATAATATATAATAATTTCAATTTGATAAATGAATTGTCTATAATAGACTTACTATATAATATACATTTTTAGCAATTTAATTTTGGACTAACAAAATTCTCAATTAATTCTCAAACCGCCGCGTAAGCGAACTGAGGTGGGGATTGAGGTGGGTATGACATCTTCTTTTAATAGATCACCAAAAAGTCATTAGACGTTTCGTTCCGTTATCTAGCATTAGTAAGATACATTGGTTTTTTGATTCAACGCCTTTTTTTTTTACTTTTTACCTTCCACATCGTCTTTTCACTCTTCCATCTTATTATTCAACATCCAATAAAATTTTAACATTTACAATAGTTTTGTCTAATAAAATTCAACACTCTACCCCACCATTTTAATTCATCTCTTTATCTTTTACAATTTAAAAACTACATATTAATAACATATTTTTAATATTTTTTATTTATATACGCAACTAGTGTTTTTAAAAAATAAAAAAAATTAATATTATTAAAATAAATAACATTTCAATACTTCAAATAGCAATATTATAGTCAAAAATGAATTTTCTTTTATATGTCCAAATCAAATAAATCAAGTCTCTACTTATAGAGCATAAAAAGTTATTAATTTTGATATAATTGTTTTTATAAAAATATATTATTTGGTATAACATAATTGATCTCAGAAAACTAGGATAAAATAAAAACATACGAAATTTGGACAGTCAATTATGTAATGACACTTGTATCAACCCAATAATTATTTCTTTTAAACAAAAACAAGAAAACACTTTCGAAAACTTATTTGATTCTGTGTGGTTCATAATTTTTCAAAGTGATATGGTGAGACCTATTTTTTGTGCTTTCAACAGGCTGAATTTATTCAACCAAATTGAATCCACGTCCTCTTTCTAAATTATTCAACACCCTCAATGCACTTATTCAACGGTTGAACTCTTTTTTCAACGTACCCATTGCATATAGTCTTTGCAAGTTTATAGAAAATTTACCAAGAGTTTAGAACCTTAATTTTCTCTCTAACTAAAATCATAATTTTGAAATTTAAAGTAGATAGACAATATGTGATACAGAAATTGTAAGAGAGTAATGCTTAGGCAATCTCCAATGATTTATTTTAGTTTTTAAAGAATAGAATAACTCTATAATAAAGTTTAGTTTTACACTTTTACTCTAATGATATTCTATTTTAGAAAAAAAATAAAAAGATGAACAAAAAAATTATTTTATTTATAAAGCAAACTCATTTTCACTATATTATAAAGTGACAAATAGAATACCATTAAAATATGTTTACTTGAAATTTTAAATTCTTTTTTAGGAGAAAAAATAAAGTATCGTATATATGGTTTGCCTGGAAAAAAGAAGTTATTGAGGAAGTGTTATCGTATATTAAACTAAATACACTCATTTTCCACTAAATCGTACCCCCGTGTCTCTTATTTGTATATACTTGCAAGGTAAAGGGAGTAAAAAACTACTTGATGTCAATATGATCAATCAAACGGTAAAAATCATACAAACTACAAGTAAGTAAACAGAAAATGAACCTTTTAAAAAAGATTGTTAATCCTAATAAAGTGACAATTATAAGTATAACCAGTAAAGTGGGCATAACATTTAAGAATCAGTGCCTGAAAGTCAAAGCAATTTCGTATTAATCTGGGACCACGTTACCCCCTTATGACTAAGCCAATCGTGTGATGCATATTATTACCATATTTAGCATACAAATCTGATTTACATATACTGATATACACAGTTATAGATCCATATGCTCTTCTTCTTTTTTCCTTTTTGTCAACATATGGATCCATATATCTATGTTTTAAGTACAAAATCGACTTAGATCTTGGAAAAGGTACAATACAAATAGGGAATCCATTAGGATATGGTGGTCAATTATACACCCTGAATATCTTAGGACCACGCCATATTTATCTGATAAATGCTTGAGCCTGAGCTTAACTGATCTTGGTTTTCCATGCTTCACCCTAATTAGTATATATGTAGTTGGATACGTACCCAATACGGCAATGAAGATCAAAATCGAGCAATGCTACTGACGCACCTTTCTCATGGTTGCCATCAGAGACACGGCACAATCCACCGCCAGAAGAAAATAAAGTTAAAATTTTTTTTTTCCTATCATTTTTTTCCCTAAGAACACCCCCGTTAGTGAATTTATGGGCGGGGTTCACACAGATTCCAAAAAAAAAATATTAAAATAATGAATAGTGATGAATTTGTCCTTCCCCACCTTTTTCCAGTGAACCGGGTTCATCACTGTAGCGCGGACTCCACAGCACGTGGCAGTCCGCGATTGGTCCGATTAATTTTTTTTTTTTTTTTAAAAAACAAAAATCAAACAGAAAAAAAATATAATTAAAAAATACTGGGGTTCATTAAATTAATGGGGGTGCTCTAATCCAGTTATCCTGACAAAGATTTTGCAGAAACTACCAAACTACTTTAAAAATAAATAACTTTGGAGGGTCTCTTGCCCATCATTTATAATTCTGAAAATGAAACAACATTAAATGTGTAAAAAGTGCAAACCTTGTCATCTAGCCATTGTCTCTTGTTCAACTTCACGCGGTTTCTTCCGTAATAAGACCGTACGCATGACATATATAACCAATGTTCGAGAATACACTAGGCGTGAGTTGGGGCGGCTGGTCTATGCCTAGCGATTTACTAAAAAATCGAAGATTAAAGGGAGATTACTCGGGAAGTAATTTTAAAGCATTTTACTAATATATGTTTGTTTTGGTAGGCATAATCAATTGTTTTGTAGTATAGTGGTTGAGATCTTTGTCACTTGTGCATTTGACCCGGGTTCAATGCCTAGAACTTACATTTTTTCGCATTTTTTTCATTAAACAAAAATTGCGATTTTGCCCCGTCTCTTTAAGCAGTTTCTGCAACCCTAGCCGCCGTCGGCACACCATTTTTCACGATGTCTTTCATTTTTTCATGTTTTCTATAGCAAAAATAAAACAGACTAACTATCGATTTCAAAGATTCAGGTCAATACTTAACATGTTTTCGGACTGAAACTACATAGATTTAAGTTATTATGCGCCGATTTTTCTGGATTTCGCCATTAACTAGGAAAAACTCGCTCCACTGCCTAAGCACGCCGATCTGCTCCATTTCGCCACGGTGAGCACACGAGCAGCGAAAACCCGGCCGATTACGCGGGCAATCCGGCGCGTTTTCAAACACGTAATATAACAATCAATCTCAATACTTTATTACTGTACCGAGTATGGTATTTTGGTATGTACACATGTCTGGCGCAGGTGGGTAGGGTATCAAAGATTTGAGTATGTAGGACTTGTTTCTTAACAATTCAAGATCCAGGAATTCGAGATATGGGACTTCTAGGATTCGCGTTCAAACTCTATTTTATTAAAAATCAAAAGCTGCATTGCAAAAAGGAAACTGATTCGCGTTCTCATTTAGGTATCAAATGGCTTTGATGTAAGATAAAGTAAAAGCCCAATACAAAATCTAAACCAAACGAAATGATATAAAAGTCCATGACCAAAACACTAGTGGTAAATTAAAACCTTTTTTTTTTTTTGAACTTTAAATTAAAACTTGATGTCAAAGGAAAGGTAGCAATGGCTGCACGGTTAGATTACCATTTGACTTGGATTAGTTATCAACGTCTCTTAAAGGCATACCTAGAGTTTTTGACGCGCAGGTGTATTTTAAAAAAAATATGATGCTATTTGTTTTTTATGTCATTATTTAGGGTTGAACAAAAAACTCGAATTCGAAGAACCAAACCGATCTCAATCTGAATAAGTAGTCCCAAACCTGAACCAAAATTGATTAAATATCCGAATATTCAAAATTTTGGCATTTGAAAAACTGAAACCTAATCCAATCCGAACCGAATTATTTTGGGTATCCAAAATAGATTTATATACTTATATATATTAATTATTTTTAGTGTTAATATATATAAAAATATCCAGAATATATATGATACTTTTAAGTTCATTTAAATACTTGAAAATATATACAAATAATAAAATATAAATATCTAAAATAGTTAAAATATATTCAAATATTTTACGAGGTCCTCATGAGGGCAACAATGTGGTTGTACCAACGAGACGCGTTCAGATACTGTGAAGATGGGGGCTTTGCAAGAGCCACAAAGATTGTGAGATCATCATTTGAAGCCTGGCACCTATAAAACATATGCACTAGTTGTTACTCTTTATTTTTTTAAATGGTAATAAGAGATTTTAGAGTTTAATCTTATTAGAGATTATTGGAGTATAATTCCTAGATAACTTAGGAATTATACTATTTAGTTTTAGATAAGGTTTATCTATGCTTTTCCTATTTTAGGTTGAACTTTAAATTTTCCTATTGTGGCTTTGCTTACCTTGGTATATAAACCAAGCTTATTCATCAATAAAACTTAACCTACTTTGATCCCAAACTAGAATTTGTCATGGTATCAGAGCAAGGACAAATATAAACATCTAAAAGCTTCTTATTCATCTGACTTGATTTGCCATATTGCAGATCAAATCCTTTTAAACGACTTCTTATTCACATATTGAAGAAGAAGATTTTTCATTCAAATCAACAATGGCGTTAGCTCAACAAAGAGACACCAAATACAAAACCATCTCACTGTACGACCTATCATCTAATGATAACCCATGAGCTGTTATCTCACAACCACTCTTGATTGGTTTGAA
The DNA here is from genome assembly GCF_000695525.1 of Brassica oleracea var. oleracea. Lineage (NCBI taxonomy): Eukaryota > Viridiplantae > Streptophyta > Magnoliopsida > Brassicales > Brassicaceae > Brassica > Brassica oleracea. The sequence continues at coordinate 16,178,526 of NC_027754.1, forward strand.
TTATGATGAATGGGCTATCAACTTTCGTATGGCCTTAAGCTCACGGAAGAAATTCGGATTCCTTGACGGCAGCATTCTCAAACCCGCAGCCGATTCATCTCGCCTTGAAGATTGGACAGCAAACAATCATCTCATTGTAGGATGGATAAAACAAACCATCGAACCAAAGATCAAATCGTCTATCTCAACCAGGAAAAACGAAAAAGATCTGTGGGATATGATTAAGAAACGTTACTCTCTCAAAAGTGGGGCACACCTTCAGCAACTAAGTAACGCCTTATCAAACTGCAAACAGAATGGTTCATTAATCGATGAATATTTCGGCCGATTAATAAAATTATGGGACGGGATCGCCGATTGTATGAATTCAAAACTATGCAGTTGTGGTAAGTGCGAGTGCGACTTAAACACAGAAAGAGAACAAGAAGCAGAAACTCTACGAGTCCATGATTTCTTTTCTGGGCTTGACAACGCCACTCATGGAGTAATACGCTCTCAAATCTGCGCCATATCTCCTCTTCCCGATCTGGACAGCGTCTATCAAACTGTATCTCAGAATGAGATCATCCGTTCAAGCATGACGCAAGAAACTCAGGTTATGAGCTTCACAGCTCATAATCGAAATTCAACCAACTACTCAAAACCTAATACTACTCGACCAGGGAATAAAGATCCTTCGAGACAATGTACGGTATGTGGACGTACTGGTGATGAAGCTTCTGGCTGTTTCACAGTTATTGGTTACCCGGAATGGTGGGACGAACGTTCGAGGAACATAGGTCAAAATCGTCGTACCGATCAAGCAAGAACTACTGCACCAAGGGCTAACACGGCGACTGTGGCAACACCGGACAAATCAAAAATTCAAGCCAACATCACCATTACCGAATCTGACCGTCTGGGTCTGAGTGGTATTACGGATGAACAATGGAATATTGTTCAGAAGTTAATCAATAAAGAAGCAACAAACGCTGATCATCTAAAAGGTAAAATAGATGAGAATATTTGGATCTTGGATACCGGCGCCACACACCATATGACAGGGAGTCTTGAGGCAATGGAGAATATCCGAGACATCGCCAGCATACCAGTCTTATTGCCTGCCGGTTCCGACGCAATAGCGTCCAAACAAGGAACCGTCAAGCTAACTTCCACTTTACACATTCGGAATGTGTACTTTGTGGAAGGATTCCATACAAATCTTATTTCTTTTGGACAACTAGTTACAGATAATTTCCTAGTTGGACAAGTAACTGATAAGCTTATGATATTGCAGGACCGTACCTCGAGGATGCTGATTGGAGCGGGTGAAAGAGAGGGAGAGGGATTGTACCGTTTTCGGGGGATTGATTCGTTGACATCGTTCCAGACCACTGTTTCAGAAGATCCAGTTTTATCGCACCGACGTCTTGGACATCCGTCTTCTCATATTACGGTTATGATTCCTGCATTAGAAATTTCAACATCTAAACACGATGAACATATTATCAAGTCTGTGATATTTGTTTTAGAGCTAAACAAACCCGTCAGAGTTTTTCAGATAGTATTCATAATGCAAAAGGGATTTTTGATTTAATCTATTGTGATATTTGGGGACCATATCGGACTACTGCACTTTGTGGTTCCCGTTATTTTCTTACTATCATTGACGATCATTCTCGAGCAGTTTGGTTGTACCTTCTGCCGGACAAAACTATGGTGTCACAGCAACTTAAAGACTTTATGGCTTTAATTGAGAGACAGTTTTCAAAGAAGGTCAAGACACTACGTAGCGACAACGGGACGGAGTTCATGTGTCTTACACAATTCTTCAAAGAACAAGGGATCATTCATGAGACCTCTTGCGTGTATACACCTCAACAAAACGGACGTGCTGAGCGTAAGCATCAGCATATTCTTAACGTGGCACGAGCTCTTCAGTTCCAGGAAAATTTTCCGATTGATCTTTGGGGAGAATGCGTTCTAGCCTCTGCTCATCTGATTAATCGCACGCCATCTTCTCTGCTCAAGAATAAGACACCGTTCGAGATTCTTCATGGCCAGCCACCATCCCTGTCTCATCTCCGTGTGATAGGGTGTTTGGCGTACGCTCATAACAAAAACACGAAGGGTGATAAATTCGCATCAAGGAGTCGGAAGTGTATTCTTCTGGGATTTCCATCTGGCACAAAAGGATGGAAATTATTTGACTTAGAGCAGAAGGACGTGTTCGTCTCCAGAGACGTCACTTTCCAAGAAAATATATTCCCATATATGGATAATACACCAACATAAACATCAGACGCCTTACCTCCTATTACGCTGCCTCCATCAAATATGACAGAAGATCACAACGATTCACCAATTCAATCAGTTATTGACAAGCCTCCGGTATCATCGTCAACTCCTTCAGCAATTGATATTCCTCCAGAAACAGAACATGTCGATCCCGAGCCTGTGTTCACAGAAATTGCACCAGAACCTTCAGGACGAGGTCACAGACCACGTGTTCCATCAACACGATATCAAGACTACGTTATTAATACGGTTACTACAATCCCTACTCTCACTCCCTCTCTCCCGTCATCCATACCTCAGCTATCCTCAGGTTCGTTATTCCCCTTATCTGATTATCTATCGTATGATCGTATTTCATCAAAACATTGCAGTTATCTTATTGCCCTGGCAACCAATATCGAACCAAAACACTTTCGAGAAGCGATGAAACATAAAGTATGGCGAGAATCAATGAAGTCTGAGAAAGATGCTCTTGAAAGACAACATACATGGGATCTTGTCAAGCTACCACCTAACAAAAAGGCTCTTGGAACCAAGTGGGTGTATACAATTAAACTTCTCTCCGACGGCACAAGTCTCGTTTGGTCGTCTTAGGAAACAATCAAAAAGAGGGTCTAGATTATACCGAAACTTTTTCTCTTGTCGCCAAGATGGTAACTGTCTGTGTGTTCCTGGATATTGCGGCAAAGAAAAAGCATGAAATTCACCAGATGGACGTCCACAACGCATTTCTTCATGGAGATCTTCAAGAGGAAGTCTTTATTAAAGTACCTTTCGGTTTTTCTAAACCTGACGATACAAGGGTATGTCGGTTACGTAAATCCTCTACGGCTTAAAGCAAGCTCCTAGATGCTGGTTTGCTAAGCTTGTGGAGGCTCTTCTCGCATATAGCTTCTCACAGACGCATTCCGACTACTAATTGTTCGTTTATACAAAGGATGCCATCTCCCTTCGGATTCTGGTTTACGTGGATGATCTCATTATCTCAGGGAACTCATCTTCATCAATCACTTCTTTCAAATCATACCTATCGATGTGTTTCCATATGAAGGATCTCGGGCCTCTAAAGTACTTTCTCGGTTTGGGAGTGGCTCGGAGTCCCGACGGGATTTATCTTTGTCAACGAAAATACACCTTGGAGATCATCACGGAGTGTGGTTTACTTGCGTGTAAACCGGCTGGTTCCCCTATGGATCAAAACCATCAGCTAGGACGTGCTACTAGGGACTTTTTGCTGATCCTGAACAATTCCGTCGTCTCACCGGACATCTCATTTATCTTCTAGCTACTCGGCCTGATCTTGCTTATTCAGTTCATATTCTTTCACAGTTCATGCAACAACCACGTGAGGAACATTGGCTTGCTGCCTTAAAGACTATTCGTTATTTGAAAGGCACAGTCGGCCAAGGTGTTCTTTTCAGGGCTGAACCCACGTTTTCTGTTACCGTCTGGTGCGATGCGGATTGGGGAGCATGCCCTACAACTCGTCGCTCGCTTTCTGGCTGGATCATTCAGTTTGGGACTTCTCCTATAAACTCTCCTCTACCGAAGCCGAGTCCGTGTGATGAAAGCAATTACACAGGAATTTATCTGGATTAAAGATCTTCTCAACGAACTTGGGATCGCTCATCCTGCTCCAATGTTGATCTGCTGTGATAATAAATCTGCCTTACACATAGGTGCTAATCCAGTTCTACACGAGAAGACAAAACATATGGGTATTATCTGCAAGTTTGTTCGAGAACAGATCACTAAAGGTGTCGTCAAAACAACTTATGTTTCAACTCATGATCAGCTCGCAGACATTTTCACTAAAGCTTTGGGACGTAGAGAGTTTGATGCATTTCTTCTCAAGTTAGGCATCAATAATATTTATGCTCCAACTTGAGGGGGGATGGGGTGTTGGAGTATAATTCCTAGATAACTTAGGAATTATACTAATTAGTTTTAGATAAGGTTTATGTATGCTTTTCCTATTTTAGGTTGAACTTTATATTTTCCTATTGTGGCTTTGCTTACCTTGGTATATAAACCAAGCTTATTCATCAATAAAACTTAACTTACTTTGATCCCAAACTAGAATTTGTCAGAGATCTTTCACCACTTACCCAGTAAGGTAACTGCATGTAAGAAGATGCTCGTCAAGCTTCTTCGGTCCACAATCAGAGCTAAGGTTGGGGAAAGCCGCCATTTTTATGAAGCTTGAATCTTTTTCACTGATGTATAGTATAAAACAGAGAGAGGTTTCCAATCACTCTAAAACCTGAAAACATGCTAAAAACTCCAAAACAACTAAAATTATTTAAAACACTTATAAAGCCCTTTCTCAAAAAGAAAAAAAAAAAGAAAAAAGAAAAAAAAAAAGAGGTGTACAAAGTCGATCAAAAGGAAAAGAATGTTACGTGTTATTTCTCTTGACCTCTTGGGAAAGGTATTTATACTAGTTTTTTTACAAGCGAAAAGGAAATGTAAGGAAAGGAAATTCGCCCATTATATTATTTTCGGAATTTTATCTAATTAGGTGAATTTTCCTTTTATTACAACTAGGCCTGGGACTTATTATCCGAGATCCGGATTCGATCCGAGATTCGCTCGGGATCTGCTCCGAAAATAGGATATCTGGGGTGTCCGGATCCGAATCCGGATAGTAAAATCTTGGATTCGTGCAAACCGAATCCGGATCCGAATATCTTAATTTTTAGGTCCGGATATCCGGATCCGAATCCGTATTTTTAAAATACATTAAATTTTTAAATTTTATTAATATTTATATTTGATATATTAATATTTATACATGAATTAATCTTATAATATTATATTTTAGTTTTTACAATATTATAAACATATATAAATATATTCATAAATATTTAATTTATGTATTATATTAAAAAAATTAGTATTTTTTGTTAAAAAAATTATTTTTAATTATTTTGACGGATCCGGATATCCGCGGATAATAGGATATTGAGACGGATATCCGAAACCCGGATATCCGGAAACCACGAATCCGGATCCGGATATTAAATCCACGGATCCGACGGATCCGGATCCGGATACCCTAAATTTCCCGGATATCCGGATTCGCCCCAGGGCTAATTACAACGATACAAATTGATTTAAAGAAAAAAAGTCAATGGTTATTAAAGGGATTAATCTGATGTTGACTAAGAGGCTAAGAGACTGATTGGTAGAGGCCGTAGCTTTGGATTATTTGCTTTAAGATTTACGCTTCAGATTTTGTGGTTTTAACTTTAAATTTTATTGCTCTTGGTTTATTTCAAAGTTTTAAAAGCACTAAACCTAAAGCCGTAGAAAAATTGATTTATAGAATCATTATATTTCCTTTTAAAGATTTTGGAGTCTGACTTTAGTTTTTATTAATAAACATTGATTGCTTTGATTTTATTGCTCTAAAGATAATTATGATGGTGTAGAGCACTCACATCCAACACCAATCACCCCCTAAGCTTTGGAACCAATGTTTTGGTCAAGGCAGATATAGAATTTAATAAACAATGGAAATTTTTTGATAAAAAAAAAACAATGGGAATTTTAGTGAAAACAAATACTATAATAAAACCTGACTTTTCCATAATATTTCCACAACTTAAATATTAAATAAACATTAAAAAAATTGGTGTTTACGATTAAATATTTCCACAACGTTAAATATTAAACTCCCTCTCCCTCTCCCTCTGTTTCATATTAGTTGGTGTTTAAGATTTTGGCACAACTATTAAAAAAATGTTAATGTTTATTTGTTTTGTATTAATTAAACCTAATCTAATTAATAAAAATTCATTCAATAAAATAAAATTGGTCAAAAATACTAAACACCATTAAAGTTTTTGAAACAAAAACAAAATTGTAAAATACCAATTAAAATGAAACAACATGAATTGGTTTGGATCACAAGATGATCAATGGACTCGTTTCCCTTGTGGCTCACGGCACTGCCGAATTTGAAAGTCATTACAATGGGTTCAAACAGGTTCCATGGTCTCATATCTCAAGCTCTGATGATCAAGGTCCGCCTGTGTTTCCTGAGCTCGGACACAACAGAGGAAGCTTGCCAACAGACTACTTTGGACTTGCAAATTTGCAGTGCAAAGTTTTATACATGGAACAAGGAAGTGATGTCAACTTCTACACTGCCACTGAAACAACCTCGAAGGAGATTCCATAATCCCTTGAAGACAGAGATTACTCTCAACTTATCAAACAACTCATTCACTTGACATACTCTGATAATAAGCTATCCGGTGAGATACCGCAATGGACACAAATCATACCACAAGTGGTGTTGGTTCGATAGCAATAGGAATTGTTGCTTTTCAGAACAGGCCCAGACGCAACAAACACCCTTATGATTGGTTTGATTGTGTATTCTTAACGTAGTTTTCTAGCAACATGATACAATCAATCAAGCTTACAAATGAACGATTCCATCTCTTATTCACACCCATATAATGATAATCCTTTTAAATCCTACACAAGCTTTCTTTGTTCACGCCACTCCTCACTCACATAACAGTGTATAAGTGAAACGTTAAGTAAATTGAACCCGTATTTTCAGATACTTAATTGTTGTTGTTTCCATAAATATCAAAATAATCAGAGATCAGAATCAAAACAACAAAGTCTACAGCAACTTTTGAAACTCATGATAAGAAAACAGTAGCCTGTTTATAGCACAAAGACCTCTTGAAGCCTTTTTTTTCTCCATCCTCCTGCATTATTATGTTACAACACAACAAACAAGTTAGCTACTTATTTTTTTTTAAAACATAGCTTTCATAAGTAGTTGAGAAACTTACAGATCTTGTTGAAGGCAACAATGTCGCAACTCTGGACAAACTCATTGATTGGCTCAACGGTGAGCTGCTCCTCGATCATAGTGTCGACAGAGACGAGGTCGTCAACGATGGTGCACATGATCTGCAGCTTCTTGATACCGTAACCAGTGTTTCGAAACCCGACCCGGACCCACGGTTGAACCGGTAAATCCGGTGAGCCAGAAAAAATCCGGTATGGATTTTATGAAAAACCCAATATTTAGAAACCCACAAAAAACCCGTAAAAACCCGCAAAAATCCACTAAAACCTGGAACCCGATACCGGTTGAACTACTGGTTGAATCAATAAATAACTTTTACTCTTTTTTTAGTTTTTAGATTATGTTTTATATTCTAAGTTTTCAATTAAAAAATTAGATGCCGACGAAAAAAAGAAGTTAGGTTTTCCCTTTTCAGTTTTATATTTGTGATTTTTAGATTTTGATGAAGATTTTTCACTATGTCACCTAAAAAAATGAAGTGAACGATGATAGAGAGAACCAAAATTAGTTGATGTGATTTGGCGTTAGTTTATTTCTGTTATTAACAATTTATTACAATGATCTTTTACTTTTCGTTTATTTTGAATTTGAAGTTAATTTATTATTCACATTAGATATTTAAATATTTGTGAGTTTTATATCTTGATATTTTTAGATATCATAACTCTTACTTTCTTACAGAAAATTTTAAATAGTCTAAACTATTTTTTTGATATTTTACATGTCATATGAAAATAAAAATATAAAAACTAAAGTTAAATACTTTTTATGTTTTAAAAAACATTTAGAAAATATTAAATTTTAGTTTTTATATATTTATTTTCATAGCATATATATATTATTATATAATAAAATTAATTCATTTATTAACCCGCGGTCGACCCAGTGACCCAACGACCCGGTAAGTCGTCCGGTTCGTGTCCGGGTCGGGTTTAAAAACATTGACCGTAACCAACCGGACAAGCTTTGATGCTCCCCAGAATAACTCTTCCATCTGGATGGATCTCACAGCTTCCTCTAGCTTCTTCATGTCGGTCTCATCATCCCACGGCTTGATATCAAATTATCAATCAATACTGATGATCTGAGCCCTCAACAATGACACCACTCCCTTCAGCAGACACACCGCTGTAAACAGAGACACAAACATCAGATCATGAGTCCAAACAAGAAATAGAAAAACAAGGGAGGGACAGTGACGGAGCTTACGAGATCGTCAAGAGGGCATCGATGTGGCTGTACCAATGAGAAGCGTTGATAAACTGTGAAGTTGGAGGCTTCGCAAGAGCAGTGAAGACAGTGATATCATCCTTGGTACCTGTAAAATGGGCAAAAAAAGTTGAGATTTTAGGATCTAATCTGATCTTATTAGAGATGTTCAGATAATCATACCTAGTGATGTAACTGCGTGTGAGAGATGTGTTGGACCTAAATTACTAAAGCCCAATTGGCTAAAATAATAAAAGGTAAGTGTGAAGAGAAAATGAAACATCCCACATCGGTGGGAACAAGAGAAAATGAGCTGTTTATATATGGTCACTTGATATCATGTGTTAAACAGCGTGGAGAGAGAGGAAGGCTCCCCACGCCGAGCCGAGCCAGCCGGACGGTGGGCCTCCGGCTCGATAAGAATATTCTTTTTGGACCAAGTTAAGCTCAACATTTTGCCATTTAAAATCTCAAAAACAACATGCATTTTATTTTGAAACGACAAGCAGTTTGTCTACAAAATAAAAACGTCATGATGTTTATCCTTCTCAAAATATTTAAACGAGATAAGAAAGAGAGAGATAGCGAGTCTTGGGGAATAAGTTCGTAATTTGAACTTCCCGAGATATTTGCCAAATCCCCACTAACGAGCGCACGTTATGCAACAGTTACGGGAAGTCGCTCCTCGTCCATCTCTTTAAATACAACTCGTCTCTCTTCTCATTTCTCGAACGTTTTTACAGATCAAACCAACAGCGAAAATCCCTTACCGTAAGTCTTAAATACGAGAGTGTTTCGTAGAGTTTATAGTTCGATAGGGCGATCACGAGTGAGGCGTGATTCGTCTGCCATGGTTGGATCCTAGGACTCTATATTCGTACAGTTCCGTCTCACTAACGGAGCGAATATTTTGAGTTAAGGAAAGAGATCATATCTCGACTCCTTGTCTCTTTGCGAATACAATTTATTATCGTTCTTGTATTCGCCTTTTACATTCGTCTATTTCCTTAACATCGTTTTTTATTTTATCGTTTATGTCAGTACGGTTTTCCGGGTTGAAGATGCTCATCGAGCTTCTTCAGTCCAGCTTCAGAGTTAAGGTTGGGGAAAGCATCCATTTTTTTTTCTGAAGCTCTCGATCCTTTTCTCACTGAACATAAAGACAGATCACCTAATTAAACCCTAATGATTCAGCAAAGAAGCAAACTTTTACATAATGTACGATTTGAGATCGAAACAACCCTACAATGAATCACTCGTAGGAACAATTGAGCCAACGAGGGAGATCGAAGAACGAACCTCCTGAGTTACATACAACAAGGTGCGGACTTGAAGGGAATAGCGAGGCAGCAACTCAGAGTTAAATAGAGGTTTAGGTTTTCCTGTAATGGGCTATTACTGACTACTGAGCCGATTAAGCCTCTTAGCTACTCATGTTTTTCGAGATAAACGGAAGAAAACTTTTATCCATCAAATTTTATAAGATTTTTAAAGTTAAAACTCATAAACTAAATTTGTTCTAGGTAAAAACCTCTAAACTAAGTATTTAACAAAAAAACACTCAAACTAAATTTATTTAATGAATTAAATCCTAACCGTTTATAATACCATTACTACCAGTAAATTTTGAGTTAAGGGGTTTCTACATTAAATAAACATAGTGGAGGGGTTTTATAATTATTTTTTTTTTAAAAATCAAAATTTATAATATTATCTAAAAATTCGTAATTTAAATTTTCAAAATTAGCGTTTTTAATTTTTTTTTGTAAATATATGAGTTTGATGTGTTTTTAACATCAACATTATATATGTATAAATTTAAAATTTAAAAACCCAGAAAATATAATAAAAATTATCTAAAGATGATTTTGGTGGTTTTTATCCAAAACAAACTTATTTGAGGGGTTTTAACATTAAAAATGATGATTACAGGAATTTCCTAATGCTTTGGTTAAGGGCAATGTTTTGAAACCTGAACCGGACAACTTACTGAATCACCGAGTTTTTGGGTTGACCGCGGACGAACCACGGTCTGCGGGTTAATAAATTAAATAATTTTGTTATATAATAGTGTATTAGCTATTGAAAATATAAGAAATGTTTTATGTTTTAAAAATGATTGGGAAAATACTTAACTTTAATTTTCTTTATTTTTATTTTCGTCTCACGGACAAAATATTTAAAAAATAGACTATTTAACAATTTTGTAACAAGTTAAGAGTTATGACATAGAATAAAAATATATGAAGACTTAAAATCTGTAAGTATTTAAATGTCTAGTGTGAATAAAATTAATTAAACTTTAAATCCAAAATGAACCAAAAGTAAAATATAAAATTATCATAAATTATCGATATCAAAATAAACCAATGAAAATTACATCAACTAGTTTTGTTAATAGATTCATAATCCGCACGATCATATGATCTTTTTTATTTTTGAAAGAAACTAGAAACTTAACTTCTTAATTAGATTACAAAACATATTCTAGTAATGTAACTGAAAAATCCAAGAAAAATAATTAAAAGTTATGTATCGGTTCAATAGTAGTTCAACCGGTAGCTGAGTTACGGGGTTAAACGGTTTTTTGTGGGTTTTACTGGGGTTTTAAATAATGGATTTTTTCCTAAAACCCAAACCGGGTTACATACCAGGTCACTGGGGTTTACCGGTTCGACCGTGGGTCCGGGTCAGGTTTCAAAACACTGGTTAAGGGCTTAAGTCACAAGACTCACAACCAAAACCGGCTTTGGTACACAAGAGGATGTCCTAGTAATTTTGGTTGGTTTGCTATTCTCGGATTGGGACTTTATATCATTTTCTTCTCTCCGGGGATGGGGATTGGGGACTGCTCCATGGATAGTTAACTTATCCATTGAGATTCAGTAGAGTCTGTGGAGGGATAGCTGCAATTGCTAATTGGATGGCTCAATCTTTTCTTTCTTTAACTGAAGCTGTAGGAACATCTTGGACTTTTCTCATCTTTGGAGTAATCTCAGTCATTACTCTTCTCTTTGTTGCGGTGCATTTCAAGTTTCTGAAGAAAAGATCACAACCTATTGGGAAACAAAACCAGAATACATGAGAATGATTTTATTAGCATCCTCATATCCTCCTATATATTAATTAAGAAGTCACTTTAGTGATTTATGCTGACGTGTCGCTCATAGAAGAGATTTCCAATTAATTGTTATAATTTGATTGGTTGATGGTTTTTCATTTTTCATTTATCTAATTAAAGTTTTTAAAAGTAAACTATTCATAGAATTACCCAATCTAATCTATGTTTCCAAACATACAATTAAGTATGTTAAACATGGATGAATTAACATAATTTGTTTATAGAAATAATTAAATATCTAGATTATATTATATAAATTGATAAGATACATATAAATACATATGATACTATAGAAACAATTATAAAAACGATTTTTATTATGTTTATATTAGTAGTGAATAAAATAAATCATAGATTTTAGAAAATTAATTAATCTAAAATTAATAATATTAATTAAATTCACTCATTCACTATATATAGTATAAAAATATGTCAAATGAATGCAAAACAGTCAAATATATAATTCTAAAAAATTCCAATCATTTTCCAATGACAATGTGATATCATATATGTGTTATCACTTTTAGAAATGATTAAAATATTTTTATATTTTAAAACATAAAATTTGATGGTAAGTTATTTAAATATATATTAATCAAGAAAAAATTTATTTAATTCATCTATTAATATAAACAGATGAATTAACATTATTATATGATAAGTCATTTAATATTATATTATTTGATAATTCATGTAATTTATTATATAGTAAGTCATTTAATTATATTAATCAAAGTATTTTTCACATGATTTTTTTAGAGTTAATACACTATTAATATAATTCATATAGCTTGGATTATAATAAAATTAGCACGCTTATTTTTAATTAGAAAAAAAAACAGACATAAATAAAAAAACAAGAGCAAAGAATAATAAAATATGTTTATTGTGTTCTTGGTATTTTTATATTCTTATGTGTTTAATTTTTATTTGTTTGTCGAGGTATATGTACTTTTTGTGTTATTATAAATGTGAACTAATTAGTTTTATGTATTTTTAAAATGTTAAGATAAATTTAGTAAGGAAGTTCAATAAAAATGATCATCTCTACAATTGTTAAAGTCAAAGATGAAAAATATAATGTAAATTGAAAGTAAAAAAATATTTAAAAATCAAGGAGATGTATTTTTTACACTATAATAAACTTTTAATATGTACGATAATAAAATTTTAACCAAATTTATACAGATAAAAACATTTTATTTCGTATAATATTGGATCTCACATTAATATTAAGTATATATGCCTAAATTAACGACATTTGATTATTTAAAAATTGAAATATTATTTTTTCTTATTAGTTATTCAGATTTAATTAATATAGGTATGTTTTAGTTTAATTTAAAATAAATTAAAACAATAATTTTAAAAGATATGTAAACTATGATTAGTTTTAGTTAAAAACATTTGGTTGAATGAGTTAGTGTTTGATAAAATAATGTGATGATCAGAGATACTTTAAGGAAGAATTTGTTTGCTTAACCCATTTGAGTTTTATGTTAAACACTAAATAAAAAAATGAGTGAGAAAGTGTCATTTGGAACAAATTATGAGAAAAATTGCTTAAACTACCATTTTCCTAATAAATGTTTTATGTTTACCTGAACCAAATTTATCCTTATTTTTAAAGAGATAAAGTTTACTATATATTTATTGAGAAGTCGCTTAATTGACTTTTGATTATGTGTCTTTAACAGTTTAAGTTTTAAAAAATAGTTATTATTTGATTGGTTGTTAACATTTATTAGTTATTATTTTAATCAGATCTAAAAATAAAAGATAACTCTAGAACTAATTAATACAAATTACAAAATAACACAAATGATATTACAAATAATGATTTATGGTAACTAGTTGTAGAATTAGAAAATAATATATATGTTTTATCAATTTCTCTATTTTTATCAGTTAGTTATATATAATTAAATAAAATACTTTAGTATTTTTTATAGAAATAAATTTAATGGTTATATATTATTATATAAAAAATTATACTTGTAGGTAAGGAATTATTATAACTTTTATGTTTTTAAAGTCCACACAAAACCTTTTACAAAAGATCTTTCATGAAAAAAAGCCTCCAATCATTGTATTGGTCATATTGGAGTTACACAAAAAATATACACTTTTTTTATGTGTTAAACTAAAATATAAAGTAATTCTACAACCAATTATCTGAATTAATTATAATATTCTTTTCTGTAAGAAAAAGATTTTTAATGCTAAGATTTTTGTTTTTGAACTATTTTAAATTTCACATATCTTCTAAAAATATATACTGAAATTTTTGATTATCCAAATATTTAAAATTAAAAATAAAAATTTTAGATTTCTAATTATTATTCAAAAATTATAACAATATAAAGATAATATATATTTCTTTATATAATATAATTACCCAAAAAATTGCGAGCAAACACCTAGTTATCAATAAGAAAGTACATGAAAATTGGAACTTGGTGTTGAAAAGTCTTATCCTTCTGGCGATTCCCATCCTAATAATGTGTCTTTAACTTTATTAGTTAAGATTAATTTTTGTGGTCCATTTTTTGTGGAAATGATTTATAAAAAAATATTTATCAAAACGACAATAGATTCATTAATGTCGGAGATTCGAAGAAATTTTACTTTTTTTCTAACAACATCCCTTATATATTAAGAGAGATATTAAGAGAGAAGCATTTTAATAAATGCATACACACTATAATAGACACGTGTCAGCCCCATAACAATTTGATAATAAGTATGCTAACGCGTTCACACTATATTCATAAATATGTTCTATGTACTTTGCATTTTTTTTAATATAAAACTCACATACATGGTTCCAATAAAACTCTGGATTTTCGATTCGAATAAAAATAGATAACGAATCAAAAGCCAAACTATATATATTATTTTTATTTTTTACGGGTAAAGGAAAATATTCATAAATTTTGATTCGATTTGTTATTCATTTTGATTTGAACCAAAAAAATTTGGATATATTTGTAACTCTACGAATCAAATCAAATACTAAAAATATAATATCCAAAAAGGAAGCAAATCACAAATACCAATATTTTTAAAAATAAATATCTAATTTGATCTGTTATATGCATATATATACATATATGTAAAGAATTATATATATATATATATATATGTTATATATATTATACTTTATATCAGTTTTACAATATTTTTATGAATTAAATTTATTATATTAGGTACTAGAATTTAGAAAGTTAAATAATGTTTTATTTTTTTAGTAAAATGTTATTATTAAAATTTTCAATTATTTTTTATTTTTTATTTTATTTACGAATCAAATCGGATATTCTTTAAAATTCTAAAATATTTCGGATATCCGAGTCACCGAATATCTAGGTGGCTAAAAATCGAATCGACACGAATGCTTCCAAATACCCAGATATTCGATATGTGCCCAACCCTATTTACGGATACTATTTTATTTTCTTTATATGAAAAAATGACTAATACCAAGGCCTTTTTTATTTTAATTTAATTTTATCTTTCATGTATTATTTTGAACAAAAATGTCATTTAATATTAATTAACAATATTTGTATATATTTGTCAACTATTTTTATATACTTTTTACATACACGTACATGTGCACTTTGATGTGAGCACTTTGTAACTATGTATTCACCACAACTGAAGAATCTAATTTTTTTGAAAGTTAAAATATTTTTTCTTAATGTTTCTTTCACTACTGACCAAATTGTAGTGAAATTATTTATCTTAATAATTTTCTTTTCTTTTTCTTAAACTATTATTTGTTTAGAAACTATAATATGAAACTATTGGTTCGACACGACGACTATATAAAATTAACAAATAATATTAATTTTTGGTTTTTACCTGGAAAAAACCAAAAAAACAAATATTTTAACCGAATAAACTAAAATGAATATTAATTTTAAATGAGAAATAACCTATGATAGCACTAAAAAAAATTTCTGTCACAAATATAGACTCTAAGGATCAAAATGACTCTAAGGTGATAATTGACACTACGAAGGAGTTGAGCTTCGATACAACAGTGGACTTTATTGGAGGGGAGTTTCACGAAGGGGATGAAGCTTATTTCATTGAAATATGAAAAGCTGTTTGGTTTTTGTGAGACATGTCTTAGTCTCTCTCACAGCGTGGACTACTGTCCTCTGAAGAAGAAGGAGGTTCGCGAGCTACCGATCAGTAGACAAGAAGATCGTGCTAGGAGCTACAAGGGTGTGGTGATCAATGGAGATGGGGGACAGCATGGCAAGGGAAGGGAATATCGCGAGTATCTCGGTAAGGGTAAGGGGAAGATGTAAGAGGAGCATGAGACAAAATGGGTAAAGGTTCCAGAGAAAGGAAGTGCTAGGTATCGCTCAAACCGTACAAGCTACAGAGGAGACGAGGATGGTTCACGTTTCAGGAGCTCTCGTAGCGATCGATCACGAGGTTACACTGCAGAGGAACGTACAAGGCCGCATCGGGGGGCGCAGCGTGGATCAAGCCCAAGAGCGGGGGTCGGAGAGGAGGCTCGGGAGGAGGGAGAGATTCCACAGAAGGGCCAGGGTAGCGCTTCGAGAACTGTTCTAGAGACTTCACTTCCGCTACCGCAACAGGACAGCTCAGCTATCATCCTTGCGGAGGTTAATAAGGTACCATTGATTCCTGAGAGTGAAGAAAATGGATTAGATGTGGTGAATGATTTGTTAGGAGAGGACATTGTTGATGGTGAGGATGATGGTATGGAATTAGATGAGGAAAGTGTTAACGTAGTGGGAAATGAAGAGGATAGTGATGATGGTTTTAATAATCTAACTGATGGGGATGTGGCGGTGGAAGGGAACAATGATAAGATTCCAGAAGAATCGCATGAACTTGACGAGGAGGCTATACAGCCTGAGGTAGCTGAGTGGAAGGAACAAATTCCTGGAGAAGCGGATAAGAAGAAGGTGGTGCGCAAGAGTTTGTTTAAGTCTTCTGCTATTGCAGGGGGTTCTACTAAGGCAAGAATGGTCCAAGCCCTCGTTGCCACCCGCAAGCGCACGGTCAGTAAAACTGCACCTCGTCATGGTGAAGGAGCAAAACAACAGGAGGAGAAGGGTCCCTCAAACCCCAAACCTAATGTAACCAAAGTTTAGAAGTTACATGAAGATACAAGAAGTGGAGCGGGTATGCGAGCAGTTGGTGTGCTCTATTTTTAATTTCCAACTTGTCTTTCAGTTTAATAAGCTCTATGAGCATATGATTTGGTTTTTTTTTTGGTTTAATGTTTGGTCCTACTTGTTCCCTGTGTTTTATTGGCTTCCCCTACGAGGGATTGAATTGGAATAGAATGAGACTCTTTGGTTTTTGGTTTTGGTGTGGAGGTGACTGTGGTTTTTGTGTTCTTACTCTTCCGGTTTTCAAGAAACAGACACCATGTTTGCAAGGTGGATTTCATTTAGAGGAGCTACTGTGTTTGGTCCCATTAAACCAAGCGCAGATATCAAAAGTGTATATGGAGGCAATTGATTTGGTGGAGATTGGACAACACGAAAGCAGGATGGTCTTATTTTTGTTCATGGTTTGGTATTATAATTGGTTTTTTATACGAATGCAATGGTGCTCCTCTGTGGAATTTTTTCATTTATGGGAATCAGGGAATTGGGCTCAGGAGGTCCAACAAATATGGAGGGGTGAGGCTTTATTTTTACGGAGTGTTTTGGTGATACAATATTATATGTCTATGAAGGTTTTATACGTCTCACAAGGCACACATAAGAGTTGGTACTTTCTCATGTTTAATAGAAAAAGGAGGTTAATTATATGTATTTTTTGGGGAAGGATTTCAGAGGTTACACGGGTGTTACAAACCTTTGATGATCAAGAGCTTAATTGGAGTGGTGTGGAGAGCACCTGGATACATGGGAGAGGGGAGAATATTTTCAATATATATATATTAATTGGGGCCGTTTGGTTCATGATACAAATTATATACTCGTATATAATGAAATATCAGTTTTCTGTCGAGTGCAGTCTGGTTACCCAGGGTTTCTTCACACCCGATAATCTAGCTCTAAGGAGTTTTTTCTAAAAGGTTTTATGATAGTATTGAGTTGGAATTGTAAAGGTGCGGGAAGTCACTGGACAATTAGTTAT
>NC_027754.1:16196950-16197874 GCF_000695525.1 Brassica oleracea var. oleracea
CAACCAAAAGGACATATAATACCACAGAGGGGATTACGTCAGGGGGACCCTCTATCCCCTTATCTGTTTATTATGTGTACGGAAGCATTGGTCGCAAATATTAAAAAGGCAGAACGAAATAAGAAGCTAACGGGTCTCAAGGTTGCTAGGGCCTGCCCCCCAATTTCCCATTTATTATTTGCAGACGATAGTCTTTTCTTTTGCAAAGCTCAGAAGGAAGAATGTCAGACAATTCTTAGGATTCTCAAGGAATATGAAGGGGCTTCAGGACAACAAATAAATTTTGAAAAATCTTCAATTCAATTTGGACACAAGATTGCAGAAGCTACACGACAGGAAGTTCGAGATATCTTAGGTATACATAATTTAGGAGGAATGGGGTCTTATTTGGGCATCCCAGAAAATCTGGGAGGATCGAAGGTGCAAGTTTTTGGATTTGTCCAAAAGCGTTTAAATAGCAGAGTAAATGGTTGGACTTTTAAATTTTTCACCAGAGGGGGTAAGGAAGTGATTATAAAATCTGTGGTTACAGCCTTGCCAAACAATGTGATGTCATGCTTTCGAATTCCAAAAACGGTAATGAAAAAATTAGTTAGTGCTGTAGCACAATTCTGGTGGAGTCCAGGGGTTAACAAGAGAGGTATGCGTTGGAAATCATGGGACAAACTGTGTAGCTCTAAGGACGATGGAGGTTTGGGATTTAAAGATCTAACAGATTTTAATACAGCTATGCTTAGGAAACAATTTTGGAGATTAATGGACAAACCGAATACTTTATTTTCTCGTGTATTCAAAGGGAGATATTTCAGGAATGCTTCAACCCTGGAACCCATTAGATCATACTCGTCATCTTAAGGTTGGCGTAGTATTGTCTCTACTAGATCTCTGGTTAGCAAAGGACTAATCAAAAGGGTGGGAACATGA
>NC_027754.1:16198841-16211500 GCF_000695525.1 Brassica oleracea var. oleracea
AAAAAAAAAAAAAAAAAAGGATCAAAATGACCAAAATGTTTCATTAAAGAGATAAATATACACTTATATCCCTAGGGTTAATTAATCCAAACCTTAGGATTTAGAATTAAGGGGTGGGGATTTAAGATTGAGACTTAAAATTTTATAAAATAAAAAATAAATATTAAAAATTTGAAAATAAAAATTTTAAAAATAGTTTCAAAAAGTATTTTCGAATTCAAAAAAGAAAATTTGAAAAAAAAAAAAAAAAATTTCGAAAAGAAAGATTAATTTTTCTTTTTATAAAAAAGTTCGAATTTGACAACATATAATCTAAAACTATAAAAAAAATTAAAATTTTTAATTTTTTTTAATTTTAGTTTTTTTTTTAAATTTTTTATTAATTTTTTATTTTTTATATATCTAGGGTATTAGAATCTTTTTAATTATTAAATGAAACATTTTGGTCATTTTTCTCCTTGTGGTCTATTTTTGTGATCAAAACTTGAAAATAGTCTATTTAGGAGAATTGTCCTTTTAAATAATAGTTATATTTTAGAAGATTAAAAACGAAAAAAAAAACTAAAAACCGAACCAATATATAGATTAAACAGATTTAATTTTTTTATTAAAAATAACGAAACTAATAATCACATCCCGCGCAAGGCGCGGATTATTACCTAGTATCTTATTACTTTTCATCTTACTCCTCTCTTTGTACTTAAGTTTGAGGAAAATTATAGGCCTCAAGTTTGATCATTCTAAACTTTGTTTACAAGCTCTAATAATTATTTAAAATATATTTCTCACTTTCAAATAATCAAATATTGACACATGTAACGTAGTTAACCAATACTATCATGTTTTGGATAAAATACAGTACATTGTTTCTAACAACGGATCAAATATTTACAGTCGTCACTTATTAGGGAGTAGCTATTATACTTTTCATGTCGTATATTAATTTCCACCGACGACTGCAAAAATAGTCATCATCCCATCCCAAAGTCTTTATAAAACAAAAAATAAAAGCACTTACTAGCATTCTTAGACCAGTTCCATTGGTGAGCTTTTTAAAAAGTTCTTAACATTAAAGAAAAATGAAAAAGTAATTAATATTAGTGAGAGAGTGTAGAAAAGTTTTTAATTTGGACATTTAAGGACTGGTTCTAAACATCAAATGACAGATGTTACACTATCATTGTTTCAATTGGTTTTAAAAAATTAATGTGTAACTAAATTATTATAATAACATTATTTTTTTTTGTTTTAAAAACTCTTATAGGTTTTAACAGATGGAGCTGCTCTTATACTATGAGCAATTCAAATCATGTAGAGGAAACTCATGATTGTAATCTTATCTGTCTATTGAACTTTTGGATGGTCTTCGACTCTTCTGTTCAGTTCCTCGTTCGACATCTTTGAGAACTCTTCAGATTCCTCTTCAACATTCTCCCATTTCTGCGAAACAACCATCCATTTCGAGCTATCAGATTCGCTTCGACGATAGCTTTTACGTTTGGCCTTTGTATCTGCGGTTATCTTAACCTGCCGTGGTTTATCTGATTTAGTTCGTCCATAAGATTTTCGGTTCACATGGTTTCTTGCTTTGCAATTTTCTTCGTTAACGGCATTACTTTTTTCACTAACCGTTTTGTATTCCTCTATTGCTACATCTTCTCTCAACTTTTCCTCGCTCACTATTTTCTCAGGAGCCAATGAAACACACACGATATCTTTTACCATCGACTCTTCTTCATTAGTGTTCTTAATTTCAACATCGTTACGGTTGTTCTTAGAGTTTCGCTGCCTGGCGTTTTCTCCGTATGTGAAGACGGGAACTGGATTGTAGCTATCTGCACGGTGTCTCATAGCTGCTGCCGCCGCTGCAGTATATCCACCGTAAAATTCGTGCCTCTCCTCGCCAGTGAAAGCGCCATAATCAACGGTGACTATAAGGATAAGAGTGTTGGACATGAAGAACAAAACCTTTGTATCTTTGAAGACGGACGATGGAGATACTTCAAAAACGTAAAAGATCAAAACGTAAGTGAATATCGATAATAGGATGGAGAGCAACGAAGAAGAGTTATAATATCATCTTTGTGGCTTGTATGGTTCGAACATAGGGTTCTCGATCATGTACTTATGAATTTCTGTCATTTTCAGCTGTTAGAAAGAGGAACTGAGAGATTATGAGATAGTGGTGAAGTGTTGTGTGGGTTTGTTTATATATTTTTGAGGTGTTGTAGTATTTATATATATATATTGAGTTATTCTTGGATTCACCCCTAGGCTGAACCACATTTGGGTTCACCAACCAATAAAATTTCATTATTTCAAATTTGATATCTTTTAAAAAAAGAAACAAAATATTGTCAAGTTATATTATGTTTTTAAAATAAAAAAGTAAAAAAAAAATAGTAGTTACAGAAAAACAAAATTTAAAAAATATTTTTCACGTCGTCAGCAAAATACTAAACCCTAAATCCTAATCCTTAAACCCTAAATTCTAAACCCTAAACTCTTGGGTAAAAATCCTAAACCCTTGGGTAAACCCTTAATCCTTGGATTAATCATAAACTCTAAATCAAAAATACTAAACACTAAAACTCTAAACCCTAAATCCTAAATCCTAAACCCTAAACCCTTGAGTATTTTACTGTTTAGTGTTTTTTATTTAGAGTTTATGATTTATCCAAGAGTTTAGGGTTTATCCAAGGGTTTATGGTTTATGATTTAGGGTTTAAGGATTAGGATTTAGAGTTTAAAGATTAAGATTTAGGGTTTAGTGTTTTGCTGATTAAAAAGTATTTTTTTTATAATTACTAATTTTTATTTATTTTTATGTTTTTAATTTTAAAAACATAAAGTAACTTGACAATATTTTGTTTCATTTTATAAAAGATATCGAATATGAAATAACACAATCGTATTAGTTGGTGAACGTAGAGGTTCACCCACCCTAGGGTGAACCCAAGAATAAGTCATATATGTTCATGGATCTGAATCATTGAGTTCATGAAATGTCGAAAGTGCCCTTTGAATATTCATGATTCTTGACACGACTGTGGCGTCAGTGATTTACGTATTAGTTACGTGGAAACCAAAGGACACTCGCATATGAAACATCCTGGGAGATCCCCGGCAATTCATATTAAGAAATTAATATACAGTAAAACTTCTATAAATTAATACTCGATAAATTAATAACTCTATAAATTAGTAAATTTTGCCGGTCCCAACTTGGACCGGTTCAAAATTTGACACAAATCGATAAAATAATAAAATAATATTTTTAGAAAATTCTATGTAAATATATAGTCCCATTAAAATTATAAATTAATAATTTACATGTACACATATTTTATATAAGTAAATACCTATTAATATATTGTTTATTTTATATTCACAATGAAATTATCTTTATATTTTTTTAACACTTAATATATTTTTGATGAGATTTAGTAATATTATCTAAAACCACATTTAAGTTATATGCAATATATATTATATACACCAAATAATATAATAAAATTAATATAAATGTCAAATTGTTTTAAAAAATAATGTCAATACACTAAAATTAAATATTTTTCTTATCTTAGAATAAATATATCTTAAAATAAGAAATCTAAATAAGGAAAATTTTGTAAATTAATATCTCTATAAATTAATAAAATTTCATAGTCCTAACCTACGTAGCAAGGAATCGTTGGTGGTCATGCGTTTCGTGCTTCCGAAGCGGAACCGGAAACAGAATCGCTCGGAATCGTCATGGAATCACGTTTCGGATAGTGAGACGTTTGGAACCGTAATGGAAGCACGCGATTCAGGATTGGAAGCATTGATGGATAGTTTACGGAAGCGTCGATGGATATATGTTCAAAAAACTGAAAATTATTTTGGGCTTTTAAATTTTGTTTTGTTTTGTGAATATGTGATCCAATTAGCCCATTATAATAACAAAACCCTAGTTACCAAATAAGCTAAAAAGATTAAAACTCTTGAAATTCAGTTACCGTACGAAGCAGTTCTGATATTTCTTCAAGTTCAACAGTTTATCCAGATTCTGAGAGAAGAGAAGCAAAAGTACGTAACTCATATATATATATAAATACTCAGTTATTGTGCTTTGTTTGATGTGTTGTCACTTGTTTGTCTTTTATGCATGTGGTTTGCATATTCTATTGTTTGATCGTGAGTGTATTAAAGTCATGACGTTGAATATTCTAACTTCTCTTTATGCATGGAGGACTTTGGTAGTGTTGATGTGATTCATGATAGGTTTATCTTAGAACCTTTGAGATGGTGGGCAGTTCATGGATCTTCGGCACCAAAACTTCAAATCTTAGCATTCAAGTTACTTGGACAACCATTTTCATCCTCATGCTGCGAAAGGAATTGGAGTACATACAAGTTCATTCATTCTGCTATAAGAAACAAGATTGTTCCCCAAAGAGCTGAAGATTTAGTATTTGTGCATACTAACCTCCGTCTTCTATCAAGAAGGAGCTCTTCTTATAAAGAAGGTCCTAGCTGTATGTGGGATGTAGGAGGTGATCAATTTGATTCGCTGGATGAGATTAATTTGGGAAAACTTGAGTTTGAAGATCTTTCTCTTGATGAACCAGAATTGGAAGTTGTTTTGTTTGGTGGAGATGGGGAAAATGAGAACAATGATGAGTTCGATATTTAACTTGAAGCTTGAATTTTTTTTATGTTATGTTGAGTTTTTTTTTTTGTTAATTTTTATGTTGAACTTCATTATTTAAATTATGTGTTGGATTTTTATTATTATTTATTTTATTTTATTAAGTGCTTCAATATTATATATATATATATATATGTATAAACGCTTCCAACACGTACCCGTTTCCTAAATATTTTAAAATTTTTGCTTCTACGCTTCTTTACGCTTCCGCTTCCGCGTCCCCGCTTCCGATTCCATGCAGCATAGGTTCTAACATTGTCTACTTGAAATATTAAACTGTAGTATATTGCAAGATCATGTCCTAAACAAGACATATGCTGAGTTAAATACACAATTTAAATAAATTCGGGAAACATAGTCGGTCAAGTCACCAATCGCGGATTCACGAGGATTGGCACAGCAGAATACTGTCACACCATGACTATAGACAAAAAACAATTAGATATGTTGTTGTATTTTTGTTTTTCATCTCGTATTTTATTCACAAAAACAAAACAATTACAACAGCCCAAAAAAGGAAAAATAAAAAGAGCCCATGAAAAGGCAAATCATTGTCCATTAAGTCCATTTTTTTTAAAATCACACATAAATCAAGGTTGTGATTTCTGTTTTAATATATAAGATAATAATCTGAAAATATATATAGAAGAACATACAAATACATGTGAAAGTTTGAAACAATCTATTCAATGAAAAAATTATACAGTAAACTTATTATGTTTTAAAAATTGATAGACACATATATATTATAATATATACAATTTAGAATTGAAAACAAAATAATTATATAAAAATAAATGAAAACAAAAATCCGTGCGGTTGCGCGGATCGAGATCTAGTCTTATATATCAAAACAGAAGTCACAACCTTGATTCATGTGTGATTTATTTTAAAAATAGACCTAATGGATCTATACCTAGAAAGTCATGTTACATTTAATCTCTAATCTTATCATTTACATTTTGGGCCTACCAGAAATTTTTATTGGGTTATCAATAATTGAATTTAAACAATAGATGATTCATTGGATTTATAGATAGTATAAATTAAATAGATATAATATATTGTTGCAATACTATACCTCCATATGTTAATTATTTAAATATTTATCGATGTTAAATTTTAAAATTATGTAGATTTTTTTTAAAATAACAAAAATCATATTATCTAACAATGATTAATCTTTACTACCTTAAACCAATGAAAACAATTTTTAAACTATATACTTTATTTTATAAATTAAACAAAAACTAAATGTTTAATTATTTACTCGATAATATAAATCTGTGAAGTGAAAAGTTTAATTTTTTAAAAACTTCCTAAATTTGTGAAATGTTGCAATATTTTTGAATATTACAATAAAACAATATTTTACTAATTTTTATATATATAGTTACGATTTTAATAATGAAATAATAATCCGAAAATATATATATAGAAGAAGATACAAATACTTGTGGAAGTTTGAAACAATCTATTCAATGAAAAAATATACCGTAAACTTATTATGTTTTAAAAATTGATAGACACATATATATAATAATATATACTAATTTAGAATTGAAAATAAACTGTTTATATAAAAATAAATGAAAACAAAAATCTGCGCCGTTGCGCGGTTCGAGATCTAGTATTCTATTAAAATAGAGTTATTATTTTTATCTACTGTTGACAAGTAATAATAGAACCATTTAATTAATTACATAATATAATATATTTCATTATTTACATTAACCAATAAAATATATAATATGTTTAGAAAATCTTAATATCAACAATAATATTTATAATAAATCAATTTTAACTGTAAGTTTGAATTTTATATTCAGTTAAAACAAAATCTGTTGAGAAAAAAACTAACAAAATCCTAGAAAAACTTTTCATTTTTATAAAATAATAATACATTACTTATTTTTAATTAGTAATGTAATATTATTTTAAATTAATGTTAATTAAAATTTTATTATAAAACAAAAAAATTATGTCATTTCTTGTAAATTTTATAATTATAGTCTATATTATATTAAAATAGTAGTACTATATAAACAAAATATGTGAAAATTATATTAAATTGGTAAATTAACCTATTTGTTTTTTTTTGAAAATGCTTTCATTTCAATAAATTATCATTCACGTCAAAACAGGTTAAAATTAAAAAAAGTATGTACTATTTTATTAAAATTTTTTTTTTTATATTAAGCTTTTATATCTGCAACTTAAATCATAACGATATATTAGCTTTAAATGATTATATACAAAATATAATTGTATGTAACTAACTTTTAGTTCATGTATAATTTGCAAAACATGATATTAGAAATTTTTGAAACTTTAATAATTTATTAAAGATATCATTGAAAAATAAGTTGTGATTATAAATTTAATTTATATTTTAATTATAAAAAATGGTTGAAAATATATTTTTTAACCAAATGTTCAAATATTTTTATAAAATAATGAATTAATTTAGCAAAAATAAAAATTCAAAAGGCATATAATCTTCCAAACTAAGAAATAGTTGTGTAATTTTCTAAAATTTTCTTGACAAAATATACAATTTTGAAAATAAATATTAAAAATTCAAAACGATTATATTCCAAATCTTACAAAAGATAAACTCATAGATGTTAAAGTATAATATTTTAAAATTCAACACTAAAAAATAAAACTGTGTTGTAAAAATAAAAAGTAATATAATATTTTGAAATCTTAATTTAATGATAAAAAGATCAGAAAACTTAAAAAAAAACCATATATTGATCCGAAAATATCTTTTCCATCAAAAGACTATTCTACTCATAAATAAATACCATATATTGATTAAATTTACTAAAATAATATGATATATGCTATTGTGTATAAAATTTACTAACATAACAAGGCTATATTATTTAACTAATGTATTTACTTAAACAATTCTACGAAATACTACAATGGCAGACGCTAAAGTATATTTTTAACAGAACATGTAAATATAAATTATCCTAAGAAAATATATTTTCTATTGTATAATAAATAAAATTTAAAAATATATTATATGCATACTGTTAATATTAAAAACATATTTTAAAATATATTTTCTATTTGATTATTTAGATTATGAATTTATTGTAACAAATTCGAAAAATATATTAGTACATAATAATAACTAATAAGAAAGTAAAATGTATAAAACAAGTCACTATATCTTAATAGTGTCGAATAAGAAACCAACAAATTAGATTATAGAGTTATACAATATATAAAATTAAAATATAATACATATATTTAAAACATTTATGATAGGATCAAAGTTATATATTTATAAAATAAACATATCCGCATGGATGTGCGAGTTAAACTCTAGTGCTCATTAGTTTTAAATTTAATTGGGTTATCAATCATTTAGATATTTTTAAGATATTTAAATAAATTTTTAAATTTATTTTTAAAATTTGAAAAGATTTGAATTGTATTTTTATTTAATTTGATTTTGAAAAAATGAAAGTATTTTGATAAATTATTTCTTTTTTTTCCTAACTATTTGTTTCATAATTGATTGTTTATTATTTTTTGACAAAGTGTTCTTCAACGTTATACATGTATACTCTTGTTTTTTTTTTTTTGGAATCTTGAAAAAATTAGTTAAGTGTGCTACTATTTATACTAATAGTCTAGGTCACAATTTTTATAATTCAACAATATTATTGTAGAATATAATTGTCATACATTTATAGGCTTTCCAATATTTTAAAACCAAATCTTTTCAATAGTAAAAATCGTGGAGATTAAGTTACTATCAGTATAACAATATATTGTTACTATATAAACATAGATATCTTCATAACAAAATGAAAAATATTAAAATAAATGGTATCATTTATTATGAAGTTGAAAGGACGATATCTTTTTATTTGTTACTATTTTCCAATTACCACTAAAATTACAATATATTGTTAGAATAAACAGTCTGATATATAATAAAACAAATTGTCAAAATATATTCAGGTTAGTGTTATTGTTTCTAACCATCATAGGCTGGATTTTAAGGTGTTTTGTTTTAGAAAAATTTCCATAAAAATACTCCAACTAAATTTCGTTAAGATAGTTAATATCCAAACTTTTTTGCTACCCAGTTTAATACTCAAACTAATTATTTTGCTCATTTTAATAACCTAGTTTTAAAACTGTGTCATTTTAATAATCAAACTATACTAATTCTAATAAAAAATATTAATAAATTTTAAACAAAAAATTTTAAAAATCTAAAACTCAAAATAAATCTAAAAAGTTTCAAATTTTATTTTAAATTTTAAGAATAAATTAATTATATTTTGGATAATATTTTAAAATTTAGAAAAAAATCATTTTGAATAAAATAAATAAATGAGTTTTAAACTTTAGAAAACAAACTAAATTTAAAATTAAACCTAAAACTAATATTAGAAAAAGTTTAAGATTATCCAAAATTATTTACTTTATTTCCTAAAAGTTAAAATAAAATTTAAAAATTTTAATATCTGTTTTTAAATTTTAGAGATTTTCTAAGTTTTATTTGAAACATATATATTATTAAAATGAGCATACTTTAGGTATTAAAATGAGCATATTTTAAAAATTAAGTGTATTAAAATGAGCAAAATAATTAGTTTGGTTATTAAACTGGATAGCAAAAAAGTTTAGGTATTAAAAAGCTTAACAAAATTTAGTTGATGTATTTTTATGGAATTTTTCTTTTGTTTTAATATTAATAAAAATAATTTCATTATAAAACATGAAAAGGAAAATATCAACTCGAACTAAAGAAACATGAGGATGAAATACTTCTGAAAAAAAAAATAACAAAACCAAAATAAGTGATAGGAAGACTGGTCCACATGGACCTCAAAAAAATACAGTTCCTTAAAATGGTTTGGATTCTCAAAATAAGTGTGTGTATTCATGACCAATGCCAGTAAGCATCTGTGATGTGGTCATCAGATCAGCAACTGAACCGGAGGTCAACCCAAAGCCCTACTCAACCAGTCAAGGCGCCAAGCAGAACACATGTGCACTAAAAATGCCGTATCTTACAAACCAGGAGGGTTTAAGTCACGAGACAAATTTTAATGGACTCTACACTCAAGAAGGAGTCCAGACCATTTAGAATCAGTCGACAATATTCACGGAGCAAGAAGTTATGAATTTTACAAGTCAGAGGTTTTCCAGCCCGTCCATCTTCGAGTACCCGACTTTAGAAGGAGATTTAAGCTCAAGCAAGGAGCGGCCTGAAGCAAATCCCATCATAGGAGTCAAGAGGAGTTTATCAGCTTTCCAGAAAGCCCAAGATCAGGAGAAATGGCCACGGAATTATGAAGTTATGATCCAATCTCCAAAACCGGTCAATCCAATTCTACACTTGCCTCAAATGGAAGCTAATCGGTTCAATCAGCTTCAAACCAGACATTGGCGACCAGGAGATCATTTCAACCAATCAGTAGATATTCTAGGAGTCCAGGAGGAGTTCTTAAAGTTCATACCATGCACCAGCAACCATTGGATCAGGATGATCCTCATTTACTCAAACCTGCCTTATTTGGAGCAAACCGTCATTAATGTCCAACAGCTCTTTTTTTCTTCAGATCAGGCACGAGATCAGAACCTATCAAGAACCCAGGAAGGTCCCAAGGAAGCTCTCTTATCCATTAAAACCGTCCAGGTTCAAGAAGAATCAAGTTTCTCACTTGGAGCCAAAATCCCATAAAAGGCTCCAACGGCTAGTTTTTCGATTTTGTTATTTTGTTTGATTTGTTTCCTTTTCTATTTGTTTTAGAACGTTAGGACCTTTGTCTCTGAGCCTTATATAAGGTCCTAGACGTCCATTGTAAAGATCACCCTTAATCACCAAGTTAATAGAAAGTTTATTCAGTTTTATCAACGTTGTTCGTTGTATAAAATAACGGTCTTTAGGATTCAAAGAGAGATTCTTTGCTGTCTTATTGATTTCGTGAGTCTAGTTTGTTTGTGCAAATCAAACAAGCTCAGTACACAGATTGAGAGAGTCAATCACTTCGATCCATCATTCCATCAGATTGAGAGATTCAATCAAACCTTCTTCCGCAAATCCACTTCAGTTCATCATCTAATCAAGCTGAGAGTGATACACATCCAGCAGCTTGATTCCATCCTATCCTTTGTTTATTTATCTTGTTTTATTATCATTATCATCATCATTTCATTCGTTTTCATATTTGTTTCTGTTTGCATCATAAAAACTCTAAACTCATAAAAATCGGTTCTCTTCGTTTTCAGGTTTAAACCTTGATTCCACCATTTTTATCAATTCGTGGGTTACCCCCCTGTGCCTACAACATTTTGGTATCAGGGCTTAAGCTCCTGACTCAGGTGATATCTATCCTTGCATCTCATACTTGCTTGCATTTGTTTTTCCATTCATAAACCGAAAGTCTATAAAAACTGTTTCTTTTTGTTTCAAGTTTTGTTTCTGCATATTTTTGTTCTTGCTGGTCATCATACTTTAAAGCCACGAAAAAAAAAAAAGAAAAAAATTTTGTTTGATTCATTTAAAAATCGAAAATCCCAAAAGAAAGTGTTTGCATTCATTAGTTTCCATAAAAGAAAATCCCATAAAAATTTCTGTTTTGAATTTGATTCCTTTTCATTTGCATTCATAAATTCAAAAGCCAAAAGAAATCATCCTAGTTATTGTTTCATACCATTTCTACTTGTCCATTTCGTGATTGCATCAGAAAAGAAAAAGAAAATATTTTTTAAGCTTTAGTTTATATCATTTGCATATTTAATTGTTGCATTTCATCCAAAGAAAATTCAAAAAAAAAAATTCAGCATTAGTTTGCTTTCCATATTTTCTTTTCATTTGTGTTAATTGTCATTTATTATTGTTTTCAAAAGCTGTCCATGACTTAAAGAATAAAGAGATTCCAAGCCCAAAGAAAGAAGAGACAACAAGCTAATGTAAGTCTTCTAACTCTAAAAATATAAAAGATCAGACATGTTATAGATGTCATAAAAGAGGACACTTTGCTGTAGTTTGTCCAAGTAAACAAGTATTGATAGAGACATCACTAGAAAAGAAAACAGATTTATCTTTGAAAAGTGATAGTTTTATTCAATATGATTTATTGGTTCCAAATTCTTGTATAATGCACTTGTCTTTGTCAAAGGGTGTTGTTACAGGACTTAAGGAGCAAGAATTTAAAGAAGAAGAACCACCAGGCGTGACCCTTGTGATGGACCAGAAGATTGTTCAAGAGACAATGCAGTCCATATTGCTTAAAGAAGCAAAACCAAAACAATACCAAGGTAACGCTTTAGAATCTCAAAAGGGAATGAAAGCTGACTTGCTCTATCTTGGTGCAGATTATACAGTTTTGAGGTCGAAACCTTGTCAAGAGGGAGGGGATGATGTGGTCATCAGATCAGCAACTGAACCAGAGGTCAACCCAAAGCCCTACTCAACCAGCCAAGGCGCCAAGCAGAACACATGTGCACTAAAAATACCGTATCTTACAAACCAGGAGGGTTTAAGTCACGAGACAAATTTTAATGGACTCTACACTCAAGAAGTAGTTCAGAACATTTGGAATCAGTCCAAAATATTCATGTAGAAAGAAGTTATGAATTTTACAAGTCAGAGATTTTCCAGCCCGTCCATCTGCGAGTACCCGACTTTAGAAGGAGATTTAAGCTCAAGTAAGGAGCGGCCTGAAGAAAAGCCCATCATAGAAGTCAACAGGAGTTTATCAGCTTTCTAGAAAGCCCAATATCAGGAGAAATGGCCACGGAATTATGAAGTTATGATCCAATCTCCAAAACCGGTCAATCCAGTTCTACACTTGCCTCAAATGGAAGCTAACCGGTTCAATCAGCTTCAAACCAGACATTGGCGACCAGGAGATCATTTCAACCAATCAGGAGATATTCTAGGAGTCCAGGAGGAGTTCTGCAAGTTCATACCATGCACCAG
>NC_027754.1:16211513-16211858 GCF_000695525.1 Brassica oleracea var. oleracea
CACCAGCAACTTCATACCATGCACCAGCAACCATTGGATCAGGAGGATCCTCATTTACTCAAACCTGCCTTATTTGGAGCAAACCGACATTAATGTCCAACAGCTCTTTTTCTCTTCAGATCAGGCACCAGATCAGAACCTATCAAGCGCCCAGGAAGGTCCCAAGGAAGCTCTATTATCCATTAAAACCGTCCAGGTTCAAGAAGAATCAAGTTTCTCACTTGGAGCCAAAATCCCATAAAAGGCTCCAACGGCTAGTTTTTCGATTTTGTTACTTTGCTTGATTTGTTTCCTTTTCTATTTGTTTTAGAACGTTAGGACCTTTGTCTCTGAGCCTTATATAAG
>NC_027754.1:16212139-16212953 GCF_000695525.1 Brassica oleracea var. oleracea
CTCATCATCTAATCAAGCTGAGAGTGATACACATCCAGCAGCTTGATTCCATCATATCCTTTGTTTATTTATCTTGTTTTATTATCATTATCATCATCATTTCATTCGTTTTCATATTTGTTTCTGTTTGCATCATAAAAACTCTAAACTCATAAAAATCGGTTTTCTTTGTTTTCAGGTTTAAACCTTGGTTCCACCATTTTTATCAATTCGTGGGTTACCCCCCCCCCTGTGCCTACAACAATCTGGTCACGCAAAGCAACATCCTCTAAAACTACTTCTACTACAGCCATCTACAAGTAAACCCATCAAATTTATGGTTTCATCAGAGTTTAATCCATCTAAACCAACACAACGTTTACCAGCTCCTGCGATATTTCTGATGAAGCTTCTCAACCAGGTCATCATTTACCATTTCTGGCGCGAACTTAATTCAAGGATCTTCACGAACACTCAGCTATCTCAGGAGGCCCTTCTTCAGGGTGGTCGATCGGTGTATCACTACAAGATAGCACGCCTGTTGCAAGGGAAATTTACGGGGGAAATATTTCTTCGCAAATTCGTAACAAATTCGCAAGGGAATTGCGATGAAAAAATTTTTCCTCGCAAAACGCTCGCAAATTTGCGTCAAAATATTTTCCTCGCAAAATTGCAACCAATTTGCGAGACTTTTCCGCAAACTCACGCAAAACCGTCGCAAATTTGCGATAGAATCTGTAGTCGCAAATCCATTACAAATTTGCAAGGAATTTGCGTGTGAATTGCAATATGATATTCCGTGTTTTTAACGGTTTTAAACTCGTTTTGGAGCAAT
>NC_027754.1:16213053-16231880 GCF_000695525.1 Brassica oleracea var. oleracea
AAATTATTAATCCCACGATGAAAATTTTGTTATCAGTAATTTAAAGTATTTGCTATTAAAAATACACATGATAAAAAAACATAGACATTAATATTAAAAATATACTATGTATGTTAATATCATTTAAATTTAATTACATATCCTATCAAATTTTTTTAAGAAAATGTTTGGATTAATAAAATTGATTTATACGTTCGCACCAATTTAATTATATATGTAATAGTTATTGACTTTTAATTATTCAATATATATTTATTATTTCATAATATGTAAGAACATATAATACATAAAATAATTTATATATATAATGCTTATCCCGCGCAAGGCGCATGCATTAATCTAGTTAGTTTATTACTTCTACAAGGGCATGATTATCGCTGAAACTGTTAGGGGTTTCTTAAAAAAAAAAAAAATTTGTCTAATTAAAAAATTTTTAAAAAAGAAACCAATCACGGACCGCCACGTGTCAGTGGAACCTGCAAACAGTATAAAAAACTAACCAAAATCGATCTTTAATTCATTACTTTTGTAACCGACTCTTATGCTTTTGTGGGGCCCAAACCTTTTAAACCCCTCCTAAAGATTCCTTTAAATACCCCGATAAAGATGGCCTAAGTTTACATTACCAATCATTATATACAAGGTTGGATGAACATGTCACGTCAATTGTGCATTGATTTATCACACTTTATAAGTTCATATATACAAAGTTACAAACATTTGCGTACATATATAAGGAATGTCCGTCTTTCCAATTCATTTCTTAGTAGTTATTTTCAATGTCTATTGAAGACGTGCAAAAATCTACAGACAAAAAAGGCCCAACATGAGCTGGCTTTGGACCCGTACATGTAATAAGAAAAGCAGCACGCAGTCACATCTTTGCGCTTTTTCAATCAAAGAAACTATTTTGAGGTATTTGGCTGAAAATACAAGAAACAAAATATATTGAAGTAACTATACACACAACTTTTTAATTAGGTACGCGGATATAGGCGTAAATGTGAACTTACCGCTTTGTCCTCTATGCAGGTTATGCATCACAAAAGAGTGTGTCAGACATATCATAGGAATGAGACAGTTTTGTCTTCATTTGTTCCCACTTGTAGTAAAAGTGAAACACGAGCGAAGGCGCGTGAGGAACATGTAAGAAAGATAAGTAGTATACATTTTTCTCTTGATATATTCCTTGTACACTTTCATAGACATCAATTGAAAATGTCATAATCCTTATTTGTACTTGTTTTATCGTTCCCACATTATAGAAACAAAAATTGTTAGGATAATACGTAACACTGTCAAATAGAGTCACAATTATTTAAGTAACGTAAGATTTATTTGTAATGACCTCATATTACAGAAACTTAACATAACCATTGATATATTACAAAGGATCATAGCTGGAAATTTTTAACAAGGATAGGTAGTAATACAAGAACGTAACAAAAAAAAAAAAAAGATTAACGGAAAGAGGTGAACATTAATAGTTAATATTAAGACAACAGATAAGAAACATGAGTGCACGACAAGGGTTCAGAAAACATCTACTTTTCATGTAAAAGATGATTACGGCACTAGCTATTGCAAAACCACCACCGGAATAAAGAACAAGGTTACGGACCACCTTCTGGGTCTCATTTATATGTGCTGAAATGTGATCTTCAATTGCCTTCAAACTTTCATTTATTGACCCAGAAGACCGAGAAACCTCTAATGCAGCAATCTGAGCATTAGCTCGACGTAGAGCGGTCGTCAAAGCCTTGACTTCTTCGGCCTGGGTAAGGATTTTGTCCCTTGCCTCCAAAAGACTTTGCTTCTGCCAACGGCATGATTTCTCCTTGTCATGCCAAACCACAAAACCATGTTCATCGCATTTGTAAAATCGCCTTCCAGGATTCTCTTCAGTCCACGCCATTGTCAAGGCAGTCGGTTGTGAACAGTGGCAAGGAGGACCTTCATTGTTTGGAGTTGAATCTCTTTGATACTTCCCATAAGCATGTCGAAAGCAAGTTTTCCCCATGGATAAGAAAAAAATTCGTCCATATCTTCAATAGCCTCAGCATGTTCTCTACAAATTTTCATCTTCATGTTTGTTGGGAGAAGAACAGACTTCAGTCCACGCCATTGTCAAGGCAGTCGGTTGTGAACAGTGGCAAGGTGGACCTTCATTGTTTGGAGTTGAACCAATTGACGCCGATGAAGTCTGACTATATGCCATGATTGTTTGCTGTTAAGAAGGAGACGATGCAGAACCTAATGAGTTACAGTTCAGTTTTTTATGTCTCTAATGGAAGGTTCGAGTACATAGGACGTTAGCATTTTGGTCCAGTTGTTTAACTTTAAAAATATAAATTGTGTGGATAAAAAACGAACAACAATTCATTTACTTACCGGTCGAACGAAGCTGTTAACCAGAAATCAAATTTTTATTAGTTGCTAACCAATTCTACGGTAAACCAAACCGATTGAAGATAATAACAGTAATTTTTGAATTTAAAATTAGTAATATCAATGGCGTGTCAGAGATATTATCATCATGATATCCTACCCTAATCATGAATAGTGATACCTACGTATAGGTAGCTGCCTGAATTTAATGCTATGTTCCTTAAGGTTGTAAAGGTGTATAACTGTAACTATCTATCCCCATTTGGCTATAAATTAAGAATCCCATCATCACCAACTTAGTAAGAAAAGCAAACGTCCTTTTCCGTTTGTCTTGGAGATTCCGGATAATCACCCTTGCGAACAGCTTTAAAGGTACATGGCTGGTCTCCTTCTAGGGTTTTGTATTTTTGTTAAACTAAACAGTTAAAATATCAGAAAGTTTTCAGTTTTGACCTTGTATACTTTTAAATATGAACCGAGCTAACGATATCTTGTTATTTTCTACAGATGGGAACGTTTGTGAGAATTGTTCAAGGTATTTGGGAAAAGACGCCGACCGGGGAGTGGAGGTTTGATGAAAACCCAGCTTTGGAAGGAGAGACTGTGTTAATCAAACCCGAGGACTCTTACGAAGGTTTGGTGGAGATGATTCGTATAAGGCTTAATCTAGGAGTCCTCACTCCCGTGGCCTTAACATATCAGCTCCCGGATTGGATGCTCCTTCCTGAAGGTCCAAGGGCCCCACCGATTACTTTGTCAGCCGATAAAGATGTCGAGACCATGCTTAGTGTGAGGGAGTATATGACAGAACCGGTTATGTATGTGACTAGCGAACCTGAGCTAGTTGTTAAATACCAGTTTCTTTGTCGAACCCCCTTCAAAATAGGGGAGAACAGTTTCCTAGGGGAGGGAATAACCAAAGAACAGCATCACCATGCCATAAAAGGTATTTATTTTTGTAGTAGCAAACGTTATAGTTTTGTTTAAAACAACAGAGCAACCGTCTAGCATCTGGCTTAACTAAATAATAATGTTCTAGTTTTCTTTTGGTTGACAGAACTCGTGGGGGGACACCCCATTGTTTGTAGCAAGACTATGTTGGATATGTTGTTCAATGAACCTCAGTTGCTCATCGTCTATCGTGTCTCTCTTGAGATAGAGATGGTTTATGCGCCATCTAATGAAGAGAGGGAGGAATTTCTCCGCCTGACTGTCGATGATATGATCTCAATAGTGGAAGGGGAACCCTTGTCTACTGAAGAGGAAAGGAACAATGTGCCAAACGAAGAGGGTATTATATTCTAAAACTCTTAAATATTTAACATAGCCATATAATGGAAAGTTAAGGTAACATATATCTTACTGCTTACATATGAACTATTAAACGTTGATGGTTAGAGTCCCCACTTTTTGTTATGTGTTTAGTTCTTTCACCAAAACTAGTATAATCTCCAGTTATTATATAAAACCGTCAAGCAGAAAGCAGTAATTGTGAAAATTATGATTCTGACACGTATTCTTTGTAACTCGTAATTTTACACGGCGAACCAATGGATCTTGAGCAGCTCCAACCTGCATTTCCTAATTTCCAAGCTCCGAACATACAAGGCCATGGGACGCCACTGGAGGTTGAACCTCTTAGTCAAATACCTCGCTTCCCACCTACATGGGAAGAAGAACATGAGGAAGAGGCTTACTGGGAGGAAATGTTGGATGCTGAATGTCACTTTGCAGTCAATGTCCCGCCAGCACCGCGTCCAACTAACGGTGTGTTAGGCCTTCCAATAGGTCTAAATCTGAGGGTCACTGCACCACCAACACCCACAATTGTTCTGATTGTTGATGATGATGAAGCGCGTTACACTGCTTCCTCTGACGCTCTAAATGACAGTGACAATAACCTTGCGTTACCTCCACCAATACCAATCTCTGAAAATGTCATTAACCTCTCGGAAGCAGTAGGGCAAGGTTGTAGTAATCCTAAATTCGAAAATATTATATATGGCGCCAAAATATTTCTAAATAAATATTATTAAATCCATAGTTGTCTTGGAACATGCAGGAGAGGATTCGGCGGCTATACAAAATGGAATAACAACACCATTAACTCAACATGCCAATGGTGGATCACCTACTGCCAATCCTAACAACGGCGGACCAAGTCTCGATCTCACACTTGGTATTGGAATAAACGGCCACACTGCCGCTGAAGCAATCATCGAAATCGAGGACTCTGAATCTGATGCCTACGGGGACAGTGGTGGGTTTGGGTCTGATCCCTTCTTTTAAAATCTTTAGAATAAATAAGTTGTGTGGCAGTATGTAAAATATCAGTATGGGGTGATCCTTTTTGTGTATCAAACTATCCGGAATGATGCAATATCAACTACGTGTGGGGCCTTTTGTAATGTAAAATATCAATGTAAAATAGGTTTGCTCTATTCTAAGTTCCGTGCAACTAAATTTCAAAACACAAAAAACTCTGTAGGAAACATAACTCTTGCACCGGACGATCTATTTGAAGGAATGGTGTTTAAAAACAAAGGACACTTCAAACAACATATGGCACTCTATGCTTTGCGCAACAAATTCAGGTTCAAAAACACACGTTCATCACCAGAAGGAATGGTGATGAATTGCATGAGTGGAACATGCCAGTGGCGAGTATATGCAACGAAGATGAAAAATGTGGAGAGCTATGAAGTCAGAAAAGCCAAATTACATCATACATTTTCCGTTGATGATCGTGTTGGTAATTCAGCTACTAACCTTATCAAACATTTTCCTTCGTTCCTTCATTAATCCGGTTCCGAAAATAAATGTTTTGATAATATAAATGATTCAGTATAAAAGACAATTAATTCCCAAAAAATAACGACAATATGAATAGTAATTTTGAAATTTACCAACTAATATCACGGAAGTAACTTTATTACTTTTCATTCCAGTTATGCGTTAGAATACGAAGATATAAACGTCCATCTCTGTAACGATTTTCCTATTGCAGGTTATGAACGACAAGCCACACATGGTGTCATTGGAGAGGTGATGAGGTCCAGATATGCTGGAAATAGCGGTGCACCAAGGCCTAATGAAATTATTCAAGTAATGTTGGGTGATCACAATGTTAACATCTCCTATTGGAAAGCTTGGCGTTCAAGAGAGGTTGCACTCGATTATGATAAAGGCTCTTCAGGTGCATCTTATAAGTTGCTTCCGGATTACCTCCAAAGACTCGTTGTTGCAAACCCAGGAACCATTACTCATATGGAGACAGAATTCGAAGCAGGATTTGGGCATAGGTTCAAGTACATGTTTTTAGCTCTCGCTGCTTCGGTTAGTGGATTCAAACGCATGCGTAGTGTCATTATAATCGATGGCACACATTTGGGAGGTAAGTAT
The DNA here is from genome assembly GCF_000695525.1 of Brassica oleracea var. oleracea. NCBI lineage: Eukaryota > Viridiplantae > Streptophyta > Magnoliopsida > Brassicales > Brassicaceae > Brassica > Brassica oleracea. The sequence continues at coordinate 16,218,844 of NC_027754.1, forward strand.
GGTGGATGTTTATTAACCGCATCTGCCCAGGATGGTAACTATCAAGTTTTCCCTCTAGCCATTGGAATTGTTGATAGTGAAAATGACAAGGCATGGGAGTGGTTTTTCAAGATGCTCTTGCATTTCATCCCAAACAAAGAGCAAACTGTATTTGTTTCGGATAGGCACGCGTCTATTTACTACGGGATATCAAAGGTTAGTAATTTGTTTGCATACTTTAATTCTACCAAAGGAAATCATTATATGGAAGAAACGAACCATTATATAAAAAAATATATGTGTAACGTTGTATGAAATGTGATGTTAGCAATGAATAATATTAACTCATGGTTGCTGCGGGGGACGTGCAGGTTTATCCAGAAGCCCAACATTGTGTATGCATATTACATTTGAAACGTAACATACATACCTATTTCAAGAACAAGCATCTTTCGTACCTAGTTGCTAAAGCAACACGGGCATATCGGCTTCCAGAATTCTACGGTGTTTTCAACGAAATAAAGATGATAAATGCATCTTGCGCGGAATACCTAATAGGTATTGGGTTTGAACATTGGACGCGTGTGCATTTTACTGGAAATCGATACAACGTTATGACTAGCAACATTGCCGAAAGTTGGAACTCCGTTCTTCGTGAAGCAAGGGAGTATCCTATAATGGCATTGGTTGAATATATTAGATCCAAACTGATGACTTGGTTTTCAGAAAGACGTAATGTTACTGACAATGGAAGTGGCCGTTTCACCCCACGTGTGCTAGAGATAGTAGCTGGAAATTTTGAGCAAAGCGGAGGGATGCTTGCAACCAAGATAAATAGTTTGGAATACGAAGTGCGGGACAAAGAAGGAGCATCGTTCCACGTCAATCTTTCAACTAAAAGTTTCACTTGTAATGTCTTCCAAACACTACTTATACCATGTCCACGCGCTATTTCAGCAGCAATCAAAGCAAAAGTGAGGGTGGAAACACTTGTTTCTGAAGTTTATAGTTTAGAGTGTCTTGCGTCAGCTTACAAAGATGATATATTTCCCGCCAGCAAGATCAATACCGAACAGAATCAGCAAAGCAGAGCAAGTGATTTGGATATCCTCCCGCCAGCAACCAAACGACCACCAGGCCGTCCCCGTAAGAGCAGGATACTATCAACCGGCGAAATAAGGGTATCCATGCTTTAGTAGATCATTTATGTATCCATTGAACTATCCGACTGATGAATTTTTTTTTACAGATGAAAGCTCCAAGGAAGAAACATGTTTGTAGCCGGTGCAAAGGAAGTGGACACAACCGGGCTACATGTAAAGTTGCAATATAAAAAGCTTATGAAGTGAAGAAAAGTTGGCATATCTCGGATGATGAAGGTGTTGGAAAGGCAAGGTGGACTGCTGCTAGGCAGAAATCATAATAAATAAGCTTTGTAAAATAGTTTTTACGAATGGATAGAGACAGGATAGTATTAAGCCCGAGATTGTAATATAAATAAGAATGCCAATGTTTGTTATAAATTACAAATACTCTCTTGTCTATCACCACTAAATATATTAAGAGGAGTGGATAATATTGTCTTGAAAACTACACTATACGTTCACCAAAAAGTATACATTACAAATTAGGTAAATATAACAATAGTAGTAAATTTGATAACAGATTTATGTAACATAGGAAAATAGGTATGCCACTATAACATAGGGCGAACTACTAATATAATTGTTATGGTTAAACTGAAATACTTCCTGCAGTTTAATAAAATGCTGGTTTATGCAAACCGATTCCCCTATTTATCACTTCTTACATATACTAACCTATTATAGCGAGTACAAGTGTTACACTTTAACCGACTATAATCCACTATATCTAATATACTTTTACGACAACTATGAGAGTTATTGTTTAGCGACAAGATCCTTATACACAATGATTGCCTATTACAACCCAGGCAATGGAAAGTTAATTCGGTAAATAAGTTCTTATAATACAATATCCATTACAGTAAACCCGTAAAGTAGAGAGTCTGAATCCAAATAGTACAAACGATAACCATACAACATAGCACAACCTTATTATACATGAACTACAACATATCTTTACACTCAAAAGCCATAACCGCAGCACTCCTACCTGCTTCCACAAGAACATCAGTATTGATATTCTTGCATGCTTCAAGACCGTAAACAGCATGGGTGGACATAAATAGCACAGCCATCAGCCCAGCGTCGGATGGATTTTTGGTTTGACTAAGATCTTTGGGACGCTCAACAGCAAAACGCTTTGGTTCATCAGTTCCACTTACTTGCATAGAGAGTCTGAGAAGATACGGCAACATAAGCAAGTGAGGTTGTAGATGTTTCTCCATCATTGCATCAGTGAACAAGGAGGTATTGCTATCTAGCTAGAACTGTTATCTTCCCAAAATGGTGATCCACACATATACCTACCCAATGTTTCTTCCCCACATTTAGTGGAAAGTAATACCGGGTAGGCTGGAGGAATGCATCATCCCTTGTTGTAAATATTTTAACCACTCCTCTGGGGAAAATGTAGGTATCTTTTTTCCTACTCTTACAAAACTTGGGATATGTCTTTGTGATTGCGGAGGCATATGTATTGTCAAGAAATACATCCCTGTGCTGAGTATGTGCAGTAAATTGTTGTTGAACAGTATATTGCACAAGTCGTATAAGTATGTCAACAACCTGCAAAAAACACATGGTTATATACAAATTTTTGTTTTTAATATTGTAACAGACCGTAAAGAATTAGTTAATGTCTGAAAGTGTAAACAATGGTTAACCTTTGAGGTGAGAAACTTCGATCTCTCTACAAGTAGAATATCTTTTCCTAACACCGAGACTCCACCGACCTTATAAACACTGATCGCACAACTTAAAAACAAATGTTTAATACACTAGTTATTTTTCTTAAAGTAAGTACTCCTAAGCAAGCGTGAGAAATATTGCAATTACTTACAAATGTCGGTTGACTCTCTGTAAAAGTCGTGCATATTTCCTATGGATCAGATTTCGTTCATGACTTGAAAATATGAAGTTCTGGGATTTCTTCACACGTGAAACAATCTCCGGACCACATTCGTAATCCTCAAAAAGTGCATGAGGAACACACTTTTGTCTTTTGTTTTTCCGACCCTGATGTTGAACTTCAATGTTGTCAACAGCCTTGACAATAGACTCAGGCTGATGACGCACAGACTCCTTAAAAGTAATACCATGATTCCCATTCAACGCCTCTTCTTGCGTTAGACCGAGAGAAAAAGAAGGCATATCCATCAACGGTCCATGTACCCTGTTCTCTTCCTCCTTTACATAATAAGAATAAAGAACAAGAAATTGTAATGCAACACTTTATAGACATAATTGACAAATATATATTTCGGAAAAAAGATAAAGACAGTCAGACCAGTGGTTGATTTATTTCAACTGCCCGTTGATGATTCTGGCTATGAGCTGAAGGTGCAAAACTGTCATTAACGTTATCACCTCCAGCTTCATAATATAAACCTCCCTTATTATATTTTGGAGTGGGATTCTCCGCCTACGAACGAAAAAAGAAAACGAAGAACACATCTCCCCAATTCAGCATGCTAGGAGATTCCCTTGCAACATAATAAATTGGTATAGAATAAAATTAACCTGGCTTAAACGCGGCGAATTCGGGGGAGTGGAGTACGAACTTAGATTACCAAGAATGTTACGGATAGTTTGATCATTTGCTTCTATAACAGGACTCGAATTTGAATCCGGCACAATGCCATTTTGTCTAACCGCTGTATTTGTTAGGTTATGTGGAATCGTTGCTGGAGCAGCACCTTCCTCTTTAGTCAACACAGTAATCAAATGCCTAACCGACTCTAGCATTTCTTCTTTTAACTTCCCAAAGACAGAATGAACAAGTCCAACCAAAGATCCCTCGATTGAATCTACCCTCCTGCAAGCTTGCATGATATTCCCGTCCATAGTTTGAAACTCTGGTTTCATTTTCTCAATAACAAGGGAAGCAATGTAACCTGGATCGTTTAAAGGAGTTAGGACAGGCAGTTTCTTCGATTTCTTAGCCTTCGATGTCAAATTATCGGTTTCTCTCCTGCGATCTACATCTAACTTACTCAGCCCGCCAACAAACATGGACTTCGTGAACTGAAAGTTTGTATTGATGAGATATACCATGTTGTTAACCTTCTCATCATCTTCCTCGTCAGACCAGACCAAATTTGACTCGTCTATGGGTCTCAATGGGTCTTCATCAATTATACTTCTAAAAAAAACCTGTAACACACAATACGTAGGCTGAGTCTTTAACTAATTCTTGCAAACATTGCATTTTAGAACAACGTTAATTAAGCCGGATATAAATCATCGTAAAACCGAAATTAATTGGACTTCAAACTATTTTATTGTCCAAAAAACCACACCAAAAGACCATGACATGTTCAGACCAAAATGTATAGTCTATGCAAATTCCTTACATTAGTTTGCTTGTCAACGTTTCTTGCATGACCAGGACTAAGAGTCTTTCTCTTTGGTTTCTCACTCATACCATCATGTTCTTCGTCGCTGTCGCCTTCGGAATCAGAACACATTTCTTGGACAACTTCAGTAAGAGAGGGGACGGCCTCAACCATCACAAGCTGTAAGGCAAGTGCAAATCCTTTAACAGCAATGGTGTTCTGTGACAGAGCAACCTCGTCTCTCTCTTTGATACTTCCCATAAGCATGTCGAAAGCAAGTCTTCCCCATGGATAAGAAAAAAATTCGTCCAGATCTTCAATAGCCTCAGCGTGTTCTCTACAAATTTTCATCTTCATGTTTGTTGGGAGAAGAACAGACGATAATATCGCCAAGCATGCGTATTTGATGCGCACAGCCCGATCTGCAACTGAACGCCTCGCAAGCAACTTGATCACGGAAGCAACTGTAGCTACCTCAGCTTTTCCAAATAGGGAAGGCCAGTAAGGTTTTTCGGAAATAGTTTCTTTGAGCTTCATCTTTGATTTCATTGGAAACTTTCCACATGGTAGACCGGTCACAATCGCAAATTCTCTAAGGGAAAACCGTATTGGTTTACCAGCAAAACGGAACCAAGCTTCATGTTTTTTTTTCGTTTTCAACTGCCTCGATAGTATGAATCTGGCGAATCTCCCGGAAAATATTGGTTTGTCCACAATCTCCAGAATTTTCCCAAACGCATATCTTCGTATAATCTGTACTTCCTCGTCTTCTAACGCATTAAAAATGCTGTTGATGGCTCCGGATGAGAGATAGGTGAGAACACGCACGCCGACTGGTTCTTCTCCAACTGCAAACATCATCTCAGGGATCGGTCTGACAGGTTGTTCTTCCGGTGGATCAGAACAATCAACTAGCCTCACGTCAACCATATTTTCTCGTTTGCGTCTTGGATGTATTTATTGTTCTTGGTTTTCTTTATTCTCGGCTGCAATTTCGTCACTTCATATACGTTTAAATAACCGGATGAAAGAGAAAGTTCAGTAGTTAAACAAGCTGAGAAATATTTATGATCAATTTAATTTCACCTATTGCCGACTGATTCTTATCTTCAGCTGCGTGAAGTACACGAGGTTGACGTGAAAGTGACCCTTATGTGCTTTTATTGCTACTTCTACTAGGATCTATAGACTAGGTTAGCTGTCCGCAATAGGGTTGTCAGATATAGTATATAGGGGTATTATTGGGCATATGCACCAGGTAAACAGTCACGAAAAAACACTATGCCAATTCCCTAAATAATCTTCTGAACGTTGATATCGGATGCAATTACTCAACTATTTTCCCACTGAATATTATTTGGTTAACGGTAAGGATGATCATTTTATCCGATAATTTTGATTTGATCCGTTATTCGTTTCGATTAGATCCGAAAAAAAATCAGATATCTGTAAGTCTTCGAAGCAAAACAAATATTAAATATCAATATCCGTTAAAATAAAACAAATCACAAATACTAAAAAATTTAGACTCGGATATCCGCCCCGCTTCGAGTTTTATACAACAGATATATATATATCTACAACTAATATAAAATTTTAAATGTATAATTTCATATAAATATTATTTTAACATATAATTTTATTTATAAAAGTATTAAATTAATAAAGGAATACAAAATCTTTATAAAATTACAATTTTTCTAAAATTTTATGTTTCTTAAATAATTTAAATAATTTTAAAATTTATGGAACATGTAGTTTCACTAATCTTTACTTTTTTTATTTTATATTATGTAAAAGATATTTTTTGAAAAAAGTCTCATATAGTTTTTTTTAATAAATTATTCTTATAACCAAAGTGGATGAGATATTCGTAAATATTCGCAAATATCAGTAATTTTTGGATATCTGGAAAACTGGATATCCCTATTTTCTGAAGCAAAACAAATCAAAAAATTAGATATCCGTTAAATCAAAGTAAATCATAAATACTAAAAATTATGGTAATATTCGATTTATGTCCACCCCTAGTTAACGCCCCGCATTGATATGCATTGTCGAATTCCTATAAGTTGATATGTTCAATGACTCAAAATTCAGAAGTATATATGCAGTAAGACCATCTCCAACAGTGCATCGTTTCTAACTTTTTATTTGCTCTTGTAATATGTTTTCATATTTCAAAATTTTCAAAGAATTGAATAGTATTTCTTCAGTGTTGTTGAGTTCTTCATTTTTGTAAGATAAACATTTTTATTTACAAACTAATTCTTAGCTTTAACTTGTTGTTACTTTGTAATTAGATAAATTATAAGTATTGGTATCATCCAACTAAATTCATTATTATTTTCATTTAATCAGATGGTAATAACAAAGAACATGAAAATATTAATTTTAGAGAATTCTATATTCGATTTAGAAGAATTTAGAATAGAAGAAATTTATTTTTCGTTTCAGAATACTTTGGTTAATCAATTAAAGGGATATATATATGGTGTTTTTATAAAATCTAATATTCTTTGTTATTTATTTATATTATGTGTAATAGTTTCATATAATAATTTTTAACTTTTAATAAATAGTAATTGTGTTGTATTACCCTTTAAAAAAATAATTGGGTAAAATAAGTAAACCTTTAAAAATATAAGGTATTATTAAAACTTATTATAAAATGGTGATAGAATATATTTAGAATGTTTTTTTGGAAAAAAAAATGAAGTAGATCATTGAAGAACATGTTCATTTTAAGAAAAAAAGTTAAATTTTGAAGAAAAAATTATTATTCTATTATTTATTTATTATTAAAAAGCTTGGTATTATTTTGGAATATGTGGATCACATAGGGGGGTTGTTTCTTTTTATCACAAAGATACTTTCATAAATACCATAAGATTTTTTGTTCAAAAAAAAAAAAAATACCATAAGATTTCCAAATATTATATGAATACATTCTAAAATTACATGTAAGAAGGGGTTTTTTTTTTTTACAAAAAAAAGGAAGGTTTTTTAATGTTTAGAAATATTTTATGCAAACAACTTGTTGTAATTCTGGTCTGGAACATCTTTTTCTTTTGGTATTTTCTTTTTATATGGTTCACGAATACACATCAACATATCCAAACACTTCAAATATCCAGTTTTGTGGCCAGCTATAGTTGGCATATAGGAGAACAATAGCTAGCTACCTATCTTGGATATAGGACACTCGACCCATCAATCTTGCCACTATACAAGCGCAACTTTGTTAAATGAGAAGTCTGGCATTGTACAGAAGATATATTAACAATATTAACTAATACACTATGTAATTTATTCATCTATATAGTCTAGGGAAGGAGATCTGTATCACGGATTAATATAAAGTTACAAATATATTAAATATATGTATCGCCTGTGATATTTTAATTCACTACCTGAAAGTGTTACCAGAGACGACCAGAACCGTTTTCACAATAGATTTAATGCTTCCTGTAAATTAATTTAAAACGACCCTATAGGTTTGTAATATTTCAGTGCGAAATTAACAAATGACATCTTCAATGGTTTTGAAAACTTGTTCTAACTAAACTTCTTCAGAACATAGACTAAACTGTAAAATAAACTACAACTTATGTAGATATGAGTATATGACTACTTTATAAGTTATATAAAGAAATTAAGATATACTTTGGTGTAAATGCGTAATGAAGGGAAAGTGAAATGAAAATGGGTATTGGTGCCTAAATGAAAGTCATAACCAACGACAGGACGACAGTAACTGAACAGTTCTGTTTTGTTTCGTACAGCTCTAAAAGCTGTAAGAACCAGAGTACCTGTCTCACCTTTTTCTATGTGGTCACCACTTAACTTTCCCCAATTATTTCGATTTAAAACAACTCTTGTTTCCTTTTCAGAACAAAAAATCTTAATCGTCTTACTAAATCTTTAAATTGTCTCGACAAATTCAAATACATGTTCGCACTCATGTAGTCGCCATGATTTTCCTACTAGCAGTACTCCCTCCCGTTAGTGGTCTTAAAACAATGTTTTGGCTCAATACAAAGATCTTACTCACTAATGATTTTGTATAGCATTCGTTCTAATCTAATATAGGTCTTGAATGGTAAATTTTACTATCTAGGTGAAATTTTGTCAATAAACGATGGCAGTAAGAAGATTTTTTTTGGTGTAAAAAAAAGTTTACCTCTTTACCGTGAATCCAAGTGTCGGCTTTGACACCATACCAACCAAGCACTCGCTTCCAACCACCAATTTTATAGTAAATATTTCGGCCACAAAATGATAAATGTTTTTTTGGTCTAGTGGCATTTAAATTTTTGTTCTATTGCGTATTCTATAAACTTTTTTTTGTAAAAATATACAAAACAGCCATAAATTTTATTTTTGTTTGCAGCCTTCGAGGATTAAGGACCAGCTCTGATTGTAAATTGTTTTATTCAGTACGGATTGAACTCAGATGGCGATAATTCCAGCCATAATTTTTTTACCACTTGGATCAACGGGTCTTGGTTGGCGATAATAAGTATTCATCATTTTGATATTATTAGTTTTATATATCAACCTTTGTATTGTATTTTTTATACTGCTCCCTATTAATAATCACATCCAATGACTAAAACTGTTTTTTCTTATATACCATCACTTTAATATCGTTACAGTCATCTTTTACTTTTAGTGCTATAATATATTCCTATCTTGTTTACGGATCAGATCATAATCATATGCATTATAAAATCTTTAATTTGTTATAAATTTGCGAGGAAAATAGGACAAACAGAGTTTACCTAAAGATGTTATTTAGACATAGTAGGGAAGCAAAAAAAAAAACACACACACAAACTGTTTTTCTTATATACCATCACTTTAATATCGTTACAGTCATCTTTTACTTTTAGTGCTATAATATATTCCTATCTTGTTTACGGATCAGATCCATGATCATATGCATTATAAAATCTTTAATTTGTTATAAATTTGCGAGGAAAATTGGACAAACAGAGTTTACCCAAAGATGTTATTTAGACATAGTAGGGATTAGGGAAGCAAAAAAAAAAAAACACACACACACACACGCACATTTTCGAACTAAATAAAGCAGGCTAAAATAAAGGATAAGTATTAAATCTGTACATGAGAAATCTGATGGTTATTGACCAGAAGACTTGAGCACAAGTTTCTGGACACGTTTAGCTATCCACGTGTAGATAAATATGGTTAAGAAAAAAGCATGCAATTATGGATTCGATCCTTGAAACTATTTAGTACATACCAGCTTCACATGCTATAAGACAATACGGTCTTCACATGTTATAACGCATCGTTTTATTAATGGCATACGACATTAAGCTATATAAATTAATAAAGAGAACATATAACCAATGTTACATGAAATTGAAAGCGGATAAGAAAACAAAATCGTGTAGAAGCACAAAAACATAATTTAAAAAGAAAAATAGAAAGCGAGTACATGTTTTTTTAGGTACAAAAGCGAATACATGTTGAAAACGTATATCTATGTATATACATATATATTAAAAATAGAAGAAAAATTTATAGAACATATGATAAAAATTATATGATTCAAATAAAGAAACTATCACTTAATATATCCACTCAGTTTTCTTCATATTATAAATGTGGAAATACTGTCAAATTAAGTTTATAATTATATATTATGCAATTAATCAAATTAATTATTTTAATATCTCACAAATAATTGACACACTATAATTATATATATATATATATATATGTGTGTGTGTGTGTGTATGCAAGATCTATTAAAAATATTGTACACAGAGATAACTTATAGTTGTAGTTTTAATATTTTCATTTTTCTATTCTAATACTACTAGTTTTTAGATTTTATATAAAATAAAAATATAATATTTTTTTATTTATTAATGACATTGAGTTTTTAAAACATAAACGTAATTCCAAAACAGAAACTTATTCCAACATGTTTTTAAAAAGATAATTTTAAAAACTAGATTCTGAAAGTTTTCATAGACTTCCGATTCTGATTCTAGTTCTAAAGTGGGAAGAGGATGCTTCGGACTTCGGAACCGGATGTTCGTGAAGCTTCTATGTTACCTAGCATATAACAGCGTTGACAATTAAATTATACAGTAACACTTGAATGGTGGTATATAATCGTTTTAAAAATAATAATAATAATAGTAGTTGGTAAAACGACCTATGTTTATGTTTAGATAGTAAAAGTTGATGACATAAATCAAAAATGAAAAAAACTCTAGGAATAAGTCCTACAGCGAAACAAGATTTGATGGGGGTGGCACTATAATGAAGATGGCATGTACACAGTCAAGTCTAGATATTGGTTAGGCACTCATTTGCCAACTAATGTTCCCACACTACCAACTCAGGGTTCGGTAGATCTTAAACACAAGATATGGAAAACTAAAGCTCCTGCGAAGTTAAAATATTTCTTGTGGAGATTGCTGTCTGGATTCTTGGCAAAAGGTAATAATCTCAGAAGAAGACATATCACTCAGAATGAACTTTGTCGAAGATGTTGTTCTGTAGAAGAAACAGAGAACCATCTTTTCTTTGAGTGTCCGTATGCTTTAGGAATATGGAGAGCCTCTGGAGTCTCTAATCTAACCATTACTAACTCGTCAACAAATCTTGAAGAAAAGATTGCGGCCTGCTTACAATTTTCTTCTTCATCACGACTAGAGCATTTTCAAGATCTACCTTTATGGATTCTATGGATGATATGGAAGAGTAGGCATATTTTGGTGTTTCAACAAAAAGAGACGCATTGGAGGACACTATTAAGGTATGCGAAAGAGGATGCAAAGGAATGGAAACACAATGGTACTATGGATGTTCCCAATCAAACAAGACGAGAAGAAGGAATCTATCTTAACAAGAATATGAAATGGGAAGGACCACCTGAAGAATGGAAGAAGTGTAATACTGATGGTACTTTCTACCAACAAACAAGAAAGGCTACGGCTGGTTGGGTTATTAGGGATGAGAATGGAGTTTACAAAGGCTCTGCGCAAGCAAGAGGGAGACGAGTTCAAGATGCTCTAGAGAGTGAGTTACAAGCAATATTAATGGCACTTCAACATTGTTGGAGCTTGGGATATGATCGGATCATATTGGAAAGTGACTGTCAAAAGGCAATATAGATTCTCAATAATAAGAAGCTACACTTTGGATATTACAATTGGATCAGAGATATCAGATGGTGGGCTAGAAAATTCCATGACGTTAGATTCCATTGGATTCATAGAGCTGCAAATCAAGTAGCTGATAGTCTGGTCAAGAGGATTGAAGAAGGAATTGATTTGATTTTCAATATCATTACGATGTACCTATGTATTTACATATAGACCATGTGTTTTCTACATAATTAATAAAATATGATGTTAGAAAAAAAAAGAAAAAAAACGCTAGGAATAAGATGGGGGTATATTGCTTTGGCGTCAGCACAATTCTATTTTCTTTTGAATGCTTAACACGAAGCTCTATTCCATGTGTCTAAGGGCGAGAAGTCATAAAATAGAAAAGCAAAGAGATATATTATAATCTCTTAAATGCTTCGCCAAAAAATATATAGTAACCAAAAAATATATAGAGAAAATAACTACGATAGCAATAAAAAAAATTTTGTCACAAATATATCCTCTAAAAATAAAAATGACCAAAATAACACTTAATGTTTTATCAAAAGAGATAAATATACACTTATACCCCAATGGTAAATTAATTTAGACATTAGGGTTTAGATTTAAGGGGTGGGGTTTAGGATTTAGGGTTTAGGGTTTAGGGTTTAGGGTTTAGAATTTAGGGTTTAGGGTTTAGAGTTTAGGGGTGGAGTTTAGGGTTTAGAGTTAAGGGGTGAGGTTTAGGATTTAGGGTTTAGGGTTTAGGGTTTAGAGTTTAGGGTTTACGGTTTAGAGTTTAGGTTTTAGGGTTTAGAGTTGGGGAGTGGAGGTTTGGGATAAGATTTCAAATTTTGAAAAATAAAAAAAAATTAAATTTTTCGAAAGATAAAATGCTATTTTGGTCATTTTAGTTTTTAAGGACTATTTTTGTGACATAAACTTAGAAATATGCTATTTTGGAGATTTGCCCAAATATATATTCTCTATTATTGCATGAGGATACGGTGAGCACATACATAAAGTGGAACACTTCTATTATTTTGTTTTTAATGTAAATTTAATTATATGAACTCATTTGTTAGAGCATTTTCAATAGTCAGTTTCATTTTTTCTTCAAAATTTGATTTTCTTAAAAGAATGAAACAACATGTTTTCCAACTGTTTACTTCATTTTTCTTAAAAATGGAATATTCTAAATATATTATATTACCATTTTATAATTAGCAATTAATAATATCATATATATTTTTTTCAAATTTAATAATTTACCCAAATATTTTATTTTAATAGTAATCTTACATATTTACTATTTATTATAATTTAAACGTTATTATATGATATCACTATTACACATAGCATAAATAATAAATAAATATTATATTTCATAAGGAAATACCACTACAAGAAAACATCAAGGATTCTGAGGGAAAAAATCGTCG
>NC_027754.1:16231980-16239440 GCF_000695525.1 Brassica oleracea var. oleracea
CCGTCGGAATGTCCGTCAGAATATCGCTGTTTTCTTGTAGTGTACCAAATATAGATATTTTGTAAGTGATTAAACAAAGTATTCAAAACAAATAAAATAAGTTTATTTTATTTTAAATTCTTCTAAATCAAACATAGAAATTTTTGGAGATTAATATATTCATGTTCTTCATTATTAACATCTAATTAGATGAAAGTAATAATATAAACTTTGAAATTAATTGGGTGACACTAAAACTTATAATTTATTTATGTGCAAAATAACAAGAAGTTAAAGTTAAGAGTTAGGTTGTAAATAAAAAAATTCATCTTTAAAAATTGAAAAAAAATGAACAGTATTTTTAAAATTTGATGAAATAATATGTTCAATTTTAAAAATTTGAAGAAATGAAGAAAAAATGAAATATTATCATAATAAAAATGATGCAGAAAGTGAAAAATGAAACACCATTAGAAGTTCTCTTATAATTGAACACCAAAGTAAAAACATAGCCAAATTGAAGTGGGAAATGGAAAAGCAAAATCAAATAAGCCAAACAAATAAGGCAAAAAGAAATGGAGACGAGGGAATACAAAAGATAAGATTGGTCGGGTCAAACTCTAAGCAAAGCCTACTGCTTTTGTGCCTAACGGGAAAAAAACATGCCAGAAATAAAAACTAATCCAAAACACTATCCATTTTCTTCTTTTGTAATTATGACTTTTTTCTATCATACAAAGGATGATAAGGATCATCATGACTAGTCTCATACATTAGACCTATGAGTGAGAAGAGGTTGTCTCTCAAAGAGACCAAGCCTATAATCACCAAGCTTAGACTTGTAAGCAGAAGATTTGTATTGAGACCAAGTGAATTCTTTGTAAAGCCAATCCTCTTGCTTAGGGACAAGAGATGGCAATGGCGTGATCTTCTGGCTCAGTGTCGGTCCTCCAAAATATATCATCGAGACTCTCGATTTCCTTGTATCAGCTAATACTCTGTGCTTTACACTCTTGAACCTTCCGTTTGTCATAACCTGCAATCATCGTTTGTATCAGCTTTACACTCTTGATTAGATTTTGAAAATGTTGTAGGAGTCAAAATTAGGATAAAATTAAGAACACACACACATCGTATACATTACTTTAAAAAGAAAAAAAAAGTATACATTACTTTTTCTTTTCTCTTTTGAAATGGAAATTATAAAAGACTGTAATGCATATATCACCATCATGTAAATAGAAATTGTCACGTGAGATCACTCTATCCATAGATTGGACCGACTCAAACGCTGTTAGGGATCCTAGAGCAAGAAAAAAAAATTGTACCCTCTAAAATTTATATACAAATAATGTTTAAAATATTTTTAAAATGTAATCAGTAATATTTTGTATATTTTGTAATGAAAATAAAACTATATACATATCAAATAATTTTGGATCATTTTCAATTTTATTTATTATATTTATAATAATATTAAAATATAAATTTATAAACCCATTTAGGTTAAAAAGGTTTTCGTATATAAGAAAACACACTAATTTTTTTTTTTTTAAAACACACTAAATTTAATAAAACATTTCAACTGAAAAAACTTTTATGAGTTTTGACCAGCCCAGTTAAACTGCAGGAATGTCTCAAACACAACTATCAAATCTTAAGTAATTTATCTTTTTCGTAAAAATTTAAACAAAGGAGTAAAAAGGTACCTGAAGAGCATCTCCAACATTAATGAAGAAAGATGAGTGATCAGGAGGGACAGCGACCCAGCTTCCATCTTTCATACAGATTTGAAGACCCGATGTGTTATTGGACCTTAGCACTGAGATGATCTGTGGGTCTGTGTGTTCCCCAAAACCTAACTTCACCATCTTCTCCGCCTCTTCCTCCGCCGTCGGATAGTGGTTCAGTCTCAGGCACGAGTCACTCTTCTCATCTCTCACCATCTTACTCAGACTGTCCCTTGGCTCTATCCCCAATCCTTCAGTTATCATCTCCAACACTTTGCACGACACTTCCTTCACCTCTTTCATGTATTCCTCCACTGCCTCACTGTTTTTTTTTCACTCACAATGGTCAGATTCGTAGTTTTATAAGATATAAACAGAGTGCTCTGTTTCTGCTCATAAGGAGAGCATGTGACTGATTTTCATACAGTTTTTTTTTCAGAGAATTTATGGGTTTCAAAAGGTAAATGCAATGAAATATCCTTAAGCAAGAAAGTTTGTTACTTTCTCGTTGCTTCTTAAGGGACAAAGTGGACAAAACAGAGTCCTCTGCTTGTACTTTAACTGGATAAGAAATAGAAACTTATCCACTTAGTAAAATTGCAATGGATACGGTAACTGAGTCTTGAAATCTTTTCAGTGGTCCAATGATTTGTCACTTTCGCACTTGTTTCTAGAAACATTGAATATCGCTGAAAATCTAAAAAGGCCAAAACAAAAAGGCTACTGCTCTGTTTTTTTCTTTATAAAGAAAAGGAGTGATATAATGTGTGTGCAAAAATATCTGTCCTTTGATAGTTGCATAAAGAAGATGAAGGTAAGCTTACCGGAAAATTAGTGGGCTTTGACTGAAAACGGCAGAGGTTTTGGCTGACGAGAGCTGAGGGTTAGCATTGAGGAGGATATACTCAATCCACCCCACGTCACCGTTTGGTCCAATCCGTTTACTACCATAGCCGTACGGTTCAGGTGGACCGGCCTGGTTTTTGAGAGACTGAGGCAAGGCGAAGAAGCCGACAGCTTCCTGCTCTAACCGGGTCATGAGGTCAGGGCACACTCCGTGGTTGACAACCTTGAAGAAACCAAACTCCTCACAAGCTTTCACGATAAGGGTTTTGGCTTCTGGGTGGGTTAGGTCCACGACGGGGATTGAATGGGATGTTAGAACCGGAACTGGCTTGTATGTTGGGATTACTGATATGTGATTATCTAAAGCGACTGGCTGTGATAAAACCACCATGTTTGGTTTATTGTGGTTAGGTTTTGTTATAGATTGCAGAAAAAAGTTGTTGGAGATTGAAGCAAAGGTTGAAGAGAGAAGTAGTTGTTATGGTTTAGGAACTATGGAGGAAGGAAGCTATTTTGATTGGCATTTATAGAGTCGTTTGTGTGGGACGGGAAGAGAGAAGTTGTTGTTATGTGTTACTAATATACTATTAACATTTTTATTACTGCATATTGTATAGTTTTTTTTTTATTTTTGCATGTCGAGTCTCTATTCTTCTTACTGTGCCATCTTCGCACACATGGAAATACAGCGTGGAAACCTTTTTGTCTTTATTTTCTAATTTGGGTTTATGAAATCGAAGTTGGCACAGTGAGAAAACGGCATTGGTATGGTTACTTTTGACTAATCACGCGTATGGATTGTTGACAAATAAAGAAAAGTAAAGAATGTTAGAAAAAGAAAAAAAAAAGAATCACGGGTCGTAGTTTCCTTAATTAATTATTGACTTAAAAAGTTCATCAGTTTCACGATTTCAAATTATAGTATAAAGTCATGGTTTATGTAAGTGAAAGCTGTATTTTTTTTTTATATATGTAAGAATATACCTTTTTACTAATTAAATTTCAGAGCGAACAATGTTTAATTTTCTTCAGATTATTTAATGGGCCAAACCCTTAAAAGAATATGACCAGGGGCGGAAGAATTTTCAAAATATATTTTTTATTAGATACTATTAGCTAAGATAAAATTCAAAATCAACTTATTCTCCAAATATATAGTTTCTTTGTTTTTTTGGAACACTATACAGTTTCTTGTTTAACTTCCAGTTTTATGTTTTCCTTCAGAAATGATGTGACAAAATATAGAAAAAAGAATAAAGAATGTGGCAGGTAGCATTAACAAAAAAAAGCAATTTACTTCGATATATGAAAGACAAAAACCAAGGAAAGTCTTCTATAAATGATTTTTTTCTTAACGTCCTTCTATATAGCAACAAAAAAGTTTGGAAAACAGAGTTATAAATTAGGCGGTGACTAAGAATCATACGATAGAAAAAAAAAACAATTGCATTTGGCCATCTTCATTATAACATGGGTTGTCATTCTTTGTAGTTTATGTTACAGGAAACATTACAATAAACTATTAAAACATAACAGTTGTCTTACCAAAAAAAAACATTTAACAGTAATAATTCATGCAAAAAAAACATTTAACAATCATATTTATATTAGTACTAGGAGGTGTCTGCGCGCGTAATATTATTTTAGTGTTCTTAAATATTATTTTTAGATGATGTGATTATGATGGTTCTACCGACAAAATGGTTCAACAGATGTTATGATGGGAGCGATGAATCTTCGTAGAAGTTTGTCACCTCTACATGCTGAGTGTGAAGCACTAATATGGGCAATGGAGTGCATGAAAACCCTTCAATATTCTGACATAGTGTTTGCGACGGCTTGTTCTCAATTGGTGAAGATGATGTCGACACCTGAAGAATGACCAGCTTTCTCTACACATATGGAAAAATTTATTCACAGTAAGACTTTCTTCCCTGACTTCTGAATCAGACATATACCAAGAGCACAAAACACTTTGGCGGACAAGCTTGCATGAGATGCGAGGAGTTCTCCTTCAGCTATGTTTTATGTCGATTCTACCCCACCGGTTTGGTTTACTGAATCGGGTGGTTTCGTTATTTAGTTCTTCATTGTTGTCAAAAAAAAAAAGATGATGTGATTATGTGTTCAGTATTTATTTGTGAAGAACATTATTTGATGTTTTATTATGTTATGTAGTAGTAGGTAATAAGTTAATATATTATGTGTTTGTCTTTTTAATAATGTGTTATTGTATGTATAATACTACTTGTTAGTGGTGAAGTAAGTTTCTGATGTAAAACATATTGAATTTCAATAATTTTGTCTTTAGGCATTTGTTGATTTTAAAATTAACGGCGTCAAAATTTTATTTTAATTTTTCACATTTTTTCACATTACTCTTTTTAGATGTTTTTTGCACTCTCCCCTATATTTTGACCTTGAGCCGTTACATCTATGTATTTCGTTTACCTCTTCGGTGTGCAGTGCTTCTCACCATCACTGGGAAAAGACTCACCTCCGTGCTCTTGTTTTTCCTCACCTTCTTTTTCTGTAAGATTATCTGGTATTTGTTATAGATCAGACATATTAGTTCCATGTTGTGCGGTTGTTTCTTATGGCGTTGTATGTTATTTCAATCAATATTGGTCCTCTTTTTCTTTAGATTTTGGCTAAGGTTAGAAACTAGGTTGGGTCAGAGTTTAGTTTTCATTGATGTTGTTTTCCTCGTCGCTGGTTTGCCGTCGATAGTCTCTGCTCGTCTTGGTTTTCAAGATCTGGTTTTTGGTGATCTGACTTCTATGCTTTTTTTCATAGCTCGAGGATGGTCCCATGGTTTGTTGATTTCATTTTGTCTCTTTTTATCTTTTTGTTCTCTCATCTCGTTACACCTTTCATCGCTGATCACGTCTCTGGTGTCTCTTCCTATCGCCATATTTGCTACTCCAGGTTTGGATAGTGTTTTTCTCTGTGTATGTTTTGTGCGCTTGGAATGTTGTTTATGGTCTCAAGCTTAAGCTTTGGTTTCTCGGTGGTTGGCCTCCATTCTCTCCCACTCTGATTGTTTATCTTCTTCTCATGCATCCCTTGGTGTAAGTGTGCAGAGTTAGTCTTTTGTAGCTTTGGTTTCTTCTATTCAGAATTTTGTGGTTTTTCGTTGGCATGGGCGTCTTATATGTGCTTGTTTAGTTTGTGAGGTGCTTATTATCTCTTAGTTGGTGGTTGTGCTTCCGGTGCTTTAGACATGCGTCTTTTTGTTTCATGGTGACTTTGTTCTTCCGATGATTATTTTTTCTCTGACCCGCTTCTTTGTTTTTTTGCGCTGGTGCTTGATCGCGATCCTTTATGTTCCAGGGATTGCTTTGTCTCATATTTTATTTTTTTACCTTTTTTTGACATTTGTTTGTTCTAGGCAAGACATTCTATGGTAATATGAGATATGTTAGTTTTCGTTGTTGATTTTTTTTCAGCTCCAAACCTTTATTGAGTTAGTGTTACTATAATATTTTGTTTTTTCTCTATGACTATGGAAATTTTATGTTTAGATTATGTATTACACTCTAATTTCTTCTTATTAGTTTGGTCATTTTATATTTTTAATAGTTAAATAAATATATAATTTGTAAATTAAATAATAGAAAATGGTAGAAAATAATAAAAATTTATGTTATTTTTTAGTTGTGAATAAATTAAATACGTAAAATCTATTTCTATTATTTTATTTATTTTTTTATTCTTGTTGAATTTAATGAATAATATAATAGATTATCGAACTTTATACGATAATAGTTAGTGCGAAAATGATTAGATAGCGCACAATTAGAAAATATTTGGTCAAATTGCAATAATTTAAAAGAAAAAGAACTTAAAATGTAAAAAAATACATGGATGACACGTGTTGAAAACCTCATGTCACTTATCAGAAAAAAAAAAAAAAAAAACCAACTTTATATATATATACACATATATTAGAGAGTTAAAAGGTGGGAAGTCGCCGACATCACCGAATTTCGGTGGCTAAGTCTTGGGGGCCAAGCTTCTCCCCCAACGTGCACTTGTTAGCTTCTTCCTCTATTTTGCTGTTTTACTAAACCTTTTCTTGCTTTTTTAATTTAAAACAACAAAAGTGCTTACACCTTACCACTTTTTGAACCACTTTTTGATTTAAAGATGAACTTTTTTGTTTAAAAAAAATGCAATACTTCAAATTTAGAGTTTCGTATTTTTATTTACTTTTGATCTTTACAATTATACATCATATTTATAATTATTAAATATTTTGTTATTTATCATTTTAATCTTTAAATTTTACATCTCATAAATTTTCAAATTTGCTTCTATAAATTTAAGTTTTACACATAAAACTAAAAAAAAAATAATATTAAAAAATTTTAAAACTAGATTTAGAAGTGCATTAGTTGATCATATATGAGGACATTACAGAAATAGTTTTATAGAATAATGTGACATTTTGCTTATAGTTTAATATTCAAATATGTAACTCTATGTAAATTTTTTATATTTAGTTTAAAATTTTATTAATTAATACTATTATAACTAGTTATTTATAAAACTTTTATAAATTAAATTAGTTATGACAAATATAAAGATCATATTATGAGACTTAAATAATTTTGAAGTTAAGTTTGAAAATTTTCTTTTGGAGAAAAACAATTTTAAAATTCAAATATAAAATTTTAGAAACTTCAAAATAGAGTATTTTTTTTGGGCAAATCTCTAAAATAGCACCTTTCTAAGTTTATATCACAAAAATAGCACTCAAAAACTAAAATGACCAAAATAGCACCTTTCTAAGTTTATCCTTTGAAAATTTTAATTTATTTATTTTTCAAAATTTGAAATCTTATCCCCAAAACCTCATTTCTCAACTCTAAACCCTAAACCCTAAACTCTAAACCCTAAACC
>NC_027754.1:16239509-16257809 GCF_000695525.1 Brassica oleracea var. oleracea
AAACCCTAAACCCCCTAAACCCTAAACTCTAAACCGTAAACCCTAAACCCTAAATCCTAAACCCCACCCTTTAACTCTAAACCCTAAGTTTGTGACTTTTGATAAAACATTAAGTGCTATTTTTGTGACTTTTGACCTTGAGTGCTAGTTTGAGAACATAAACTTGATTTAGTGCTATTTTTGTCTTTTTCTCATTTTTTTTTGGAGATTCTCTAAACTAACTTTACTAATTTGTTTACTCTATTTAATATCTTTGCTTTTATAATAGCTAAGAGAATCCACAACGGTTAGATACTCTCAAAAGTTTATCCATCCATATAAAATACTAATATTTTAACAATTTAATTATTTGGTTAAACTTTAATTGAAATAAAAAGCTAATTCAGTTATAGAGTGACATGTGGAATAAATATCTCAAATTTTTATTGTTGAGTATTTACAATGAGATACCTATCTCAAATTTTCTTCATTTTCTTTTTTCTTTTTATCTTTTGTAATATTTTTATTTGTTTCTGAGAACTTCTCTAAGAGATTCTTATTGAGAGCTCTAAGTGAATGTTAATATTCTAATAGGTTTGGGAATTAATAGGTTTACTGTTTTAGGGACTTGAACTCAAAAATTTACAAGTATACATCAGACTATCATCCGAAACTGGTACTGACAATCAAATCTAACACTGAAACCGTATGGTCGATGAGGCAAATACAATTCTAATAGGTTTAGGAACTAATAGGTTTACAGTATTTGCCTCTTCGATCATACGGTTTCTTTGTTTAACGGACGGTAATGTAATTCCACATGTTTAGAAAGGATTTTAAAGGTGTTATTGCTGTTCTTACAAATATTGACACACAACCGAAACCCCCGTTTCAAAAGAAAAATAGTTACATTGATTGTTACCAGCGGCTAAGCCACATGATAGGGAAGGGGTGCACAGGCACCCATATTTTTTTTAAAAAAATAGTGTAAATGCTAAGTAATTTTATATGTGCATCCATTAGAATTTATAATTGTGCACCCATTAGAATTTAGATTAAAGGCAAATGAAAAACAAAACAAACTAAATTCCAAAAAAATAATAGCTCAGCCCACAAAAAATAAAAGAAACTTTTAAAGCCAAATTATAGTTTTAAATTTCTTTTGCTAAAATCATAAATCTCTAACTAGTAGTAACTAGTAACTATTAACGTGACATGCAAAAAACTTTAAAAATATATTTTTATTTCCAAAATTTCTTTTAGAAAATATTTTGATTTGTTTCCACTAGGATCTGTAATTATTCGAATAGTATTTGAATTTTACACAAAAGTCATAAAGTTTTAAACAATGACTAATTTGACTTTAGATAAATTTTGTTTTTTATTGACGATGAAAAAGTAATTTAGTTATTTAATTACATATCTTTTAATTTGTAAACTTTTAAAATTGGTTTTGAATTTACCTGTTAGTGGTGCAAGTCAAGAAAAAATGTTTTTATGCAATGAAATTAGTGGAAACCACCCTATCCAAACGAATGTGAGATCATTTTAAGTGTATCTCATTTTGATTTACCAAACAATTGCTTGAAAATATCACAAACTAAGAAGTGATACCTTACTTCAAGCAATGATTAATTTATAATGTATTAATATCAATATTTTATTACATTTATTTTCATATTATATCTTATTTTAATTTTAAATAATATTTTTAAAAATTATTTAATATTTTAATTTTAATATTAGTAGTGCACCCACCAGAAAAATTTACTGGCTTCGCCCCTGATTGTTACATAACGTTGCTTTTAAAATATTAACTCATGTGTTTAGTTTCAAAAAAGAAGAAGATAAATTCAAGTGTAATACTCATGTGCTACCTATGTTTTGATTTTGATGCGATCATAATTTACTATAGAAGTATTCACATGATAGCTGCAATTTTTTTATAGTATTTATAGTAATTGTGGTTCAGAAGATTACGATTTCCTATTAGCAATTAAATTAAACTTCATCTAATTATTCTACTACAACTTTCATATAATGTGGTAGGAATTTTCAAAATTTTATTCGGTAAGTTAGGTTTGTTGGGTTGGTCAAAAAACATGAAACAAAAACAAAGTATTTTTTTTTTCATTTTTAGAAATATATTTTGAGGATTTAGTAAACTGCATTGGCCTTCTGCAATGAAAGTACGTACTATAAGATCATTTATTTTGACTTTTGATATGCATAATGACCATATATATAAAAGTTTAGATTATATTGAGTTAAAAAAGAAAACTATATCTTGAGATCTTGATAGAGTCATCAAACAATAAGTAAAAGGGAGATATGAGCATCAGTCAGGCCATCCACGTCGGCTTCGAAAATCAGCCAATAAAAAACCTGCTTTTTGCCATGTCACCTTCGTTTTTTACTAAAGAAGAGTAAAGTCGATGTTATGCCGTGACTTTTCCACTTCGTGTTCGTCTCCAAACTCAGAATTTTCAGTTACCTTAGAGACAATATTTATCAATCAATGATGATCTATAAACTCTTCTTGATTGTTTCGTTTCACCTCCCGTTAATCATCCTCTTATATAAAGCGCTACGACTAAACCTAAGTCCACCCAAAATCGAGTTGGCTGCATCTCGAAATTGCTTTCAAACGGAATCGGTTTTATATTTTGCTGGGGCTTATGTTTTATGTAGGCAAATCCTTGCCATTTGATCTTCGCGATTGCATATTTTGGTTCGAGTTGTGGTTCATAGTGATCTATCAATTAAAACATAAGCAGAAGAGTGGATGCTTATTGATCAAGATTCATATACCCTAAGTCAACTTAATCTTTCCATCGTGAGTTTCTTGGATTTCTGGCGACTAATTACTGGGGTTTTTTCATGCTGATTATTAATATTTGCAGTCTGATTGTAGGCTGGACATGTTGATTCCGGTAATTCAACACGTTCAGGTAACTGCATCTACTGGGAAGTGCATCTCAAAAGCAAATGCATACGTTTGAGAAATAAGCAAAGTTGCAGGTAACCTGTTTTTTATTTATATTTTTTTATTCTAGAAACTGTAAATTGCATAATTCTCCATTGTTTGCTTGACATTGTGGTCCTAATCCAACCAGGACAAAGGATCCTTTGCATATGTGTAGCCGTGTGGGGATTGGATGAGAGAGCTGATGAGAGGGAACAAGGAATTACAATGACTGTGTCTGTTGCTTATTTCAGTACTATGTTGTTTTACTAGACTCTCCTGGACAAAAATATTTTACTCCGAACAAATTATGTTTAGGTGTTATAGGTTTCCAAGTTCTCTTTGTTGTCATTAGCTTTATATCCAAATTCTTTCGTATGGATGTGCCTTTAGTATATTCTTTAAGGATACTAATGAGACTGATTCAACTAATGGCTTGGCTCTCAGGTTTTCACCATCGCGAGAGCTGGAGATAACGTAGCAAATACCGTTGCAAGAAACTGATGCAAATCAAGTAATGTCAGGAGGTGTTTTATGCCATCCTGATTACCCGGTTTCAGTAGCAAAACACAAATAATGATTTTGGACCAAAAAAAATCAGGTTATTATTTTGTTTATATTTAATGAATATGTAAGTGTTTTGTGGAAAACCTTAAGAGATGGATCCAACTGATTGAAGAGGAGAATGCATTGGCTGGGAATCAATCTCATACGATGCTGTCAAAGCTTGGAGAAGCAGAAAGCAAAGGATATAATCTGAAGAATCAAGCTCAATAATCACAAAATCATTGTGTAGGGGTCCAAGAAGTGAATAGTTTCGTGAAGAGTGTAATAAAGAGTTTCACGTCTTCTACACAATTTTTATGTTGTTTAGTTTTCAGTTACTGCCTGAGTCAGAGATTGTTGTTCCGACATGATAAATTCTGTTTGCTAGAATATGTTTAAGTTATGGCCAACTCTTCTTTGCTGCTACTTTGTTATTGTGTGCTGCAATGGCATGCCATCAGTGTGTAAGTTATATACAATAGGTTGTTTCTGTGTGATGCACTGGCATGACGTGATGTGTAAATGTTCTATAGTTTGAGTATATGTCAACTTTGTCATCATTTTCCATAGGTTTTTTTACTAAATAAGAAACATAAGGTAAGATATACAAATACATGGATGAAAATTTCACATTCACAATGATCTAAACATTATGAAAAAAGATAAATAGTAAGTCTAGATAACGACCATATGACTTGGTCGTATTATAACTTGAATTTGTATTAGATTCTTTTTGGAAACAAATTTTATATATCAAATTTGAAAACTATATAAAGAATCTTCAAATTCCAATTACGTTTTCATTCCGATTAAAAATTGTTGATTGGTTTGAAATCTTTCAATAATTTGTATTTAAAAGCCTAACTAAGAAATTACCCATATGCTAAGCTAAAGTTTTGAAATCTAAGGGTTCAAAAACTCCATATTAGTAAAAAAATATCATGTAATATACATTCATGTAATATATATACATTCATGTAATATATATACATTCTAAGAACTTAAAATAGTTATATAAATTACTTTCTTAAATGATAATAGAAAATGTAATTATCTGAGTCAGTGTTTGAGTCCTCAAGGACTGATTACTAGGATCAGATAAAAGGAATTAATATTGTTCTTAATCTATGTCTTTGAGCTCCAGGGTGATTAATTTTAGTGATTTTATATTGTGGTAATCAAATATTATTCCATAAGAGTATATTGAGTATGTAGATAAACATACTCTTGCTTATATAATGTTGGTGTAATGTTAGGTACTAGAACATGACATGGCAAGAAGAAAACATTCACCCAAGTCTTGGATAGGTAATTATATAGACATTCACTATGTTGTTTTTTGAACAATTGTTACATAGAGACATAAAACGTCTGGTGAATGCTGCACTTGAAGAATAAGAAATATTTGTTGCATGTTTTGATCATGCTAATGTCGGAGAAGAACAAAGGGATTTTACTGTTTATATATTGTCAGTTTGTTTAATTTTTCCCGGTTTTGTATTCCTATTTTCTATGCAGAGTTTGGTTATTCTTAGAAAAGGCTTAAATAAAATTGCTTATATTTATATATACTGACTAGTAAAATAATACTCAATAATTCAAACTGTCCAAGATTTACGCCTAAGTAACAAATAATATTTTTTTCATTTCCTCCACTTTCAAATATAATTTTATCTATGGTTTTATATCAAGATGGCCACTTTTATTGTGTTTTTTTTATATTGTGTTTTCAGTAATACATTTACACTTAATAAAAAATATATAATACGTTATTTATTGATATCAGTAACAGAGTAAGTGGGTGAAATAAATAATTTTAATGAATAAAATATTTTATCCCAAAATATGCAATACATTATACTGAATTATTTTTAATATGATAAGTAATAAGATAATGGATCATTAAAATATACACCCAAAATATAAACTTTGTACTTATGCTAAATATTTTACATGAAAGTCATACTCTTAACTAAAATAAACAAACTTCCTATTGCATATATTTTGTTTGATGAACTTATAATACACAAACATTATCATATTATGTAAAGAAAACAAAATATATAACAATCTGTAAAGAAAACTGTAAAACTAAAATTTTGAAAATATATAAAAGGAGATAATAGTATAAAGTAACCTAAAATTGAAAAATGAACAAAAATAAATAAACAAACAATAAAGATATAAAAATTTAAAATAATTATTGTTTTCATATTTGATGAATATGTAAGTGCTTTGGATCAAAAAAAATTCCAAAAACTATTACTACACTATACTTCTCATACATTAAAATAGTGTACTAATCAATAATAACACCAGTTTGAATAAGAATTGCTAAAAAGGAATCAAAACTTTGTATGTGATTTTTGAAAAGAGATTGGCAAGTTGTCTACAAAATTACAAAAAATAAACATTTAAAGAAACACCATTGCCAACAAAAAATATTATTTATCAACTTCACCTGATAGAAATGTAAAAAAAAAATATTATAGTTCTTAAGACATATCAAATCTTTACCAAATTCATTCGGCAACAAATTGAACCATTTTGAATAAACAATGACAATTTAAAATATTTCAGTTTAAATTAAAATTTTACTTAATTTAATAATCGAAATGATAAAGAGAATAATCTAACATCAAAAGTTGTTATATACTCTCTCTGTTTCATTTTAATTGTAGCTTTAGGTTCATGTATATAAATTAAAAAAATATTTAATTTTGTGTATTTTCAAAATACAAATATCATTACCAATATGCCTAACCATATTTGAACCAATAAAAAAGCAAACTAGTGAATATTGTTAATAAATTTTGCGTTAAAATTCTAAAACGACATTTATTTTCAAACAAAATTTTAGTCTATAACAACAATTGTACTGAAACTGAGGGAGTACTTTATTATTATTGTTTCAAACTCATGAATTCACATGCTATCATTTTTTTTCCATTAAGCGAAAAGTAACACTCGTATTCATTTTTTTGTGTGGATTACTTACATTTATAATATTTCAATTTTAAGTGAATATACATCTATTCAAAAATTAAAGTAATGACAATATCATGTCACGTAAAATTATAACATACAAAAACTTTGTTAAAGTTCTAAATGAAACATTCATTCTCTAAATATTGGAAACATCTGTAAATTCTATAATGTATACTTACATAAAGAAATGAAACAATACTTAAAATATAAAATAAAATAAACCAAGTAAAAAACAATACAATAAAAAAATAAATTGTGGTATATAATCCGCGCGTAACGCGGAAAAGGGCCTTAGTAGAGATAAAGCTAGATGAGTGAAACCTAATCTTTACCAAAAAAATACAATAAACAATAGTCAGAAAAGTAGAAAAGAGAGAGAAAAAAATAACTAACAGTGGCAACTTATTGATGAAAATGATTGCATCCTCGTCAAAACCGGCCAATATAATCTTCACACCTATATATATTTCATGTTTTAATTAGCCTCCTCTAATCTCTATGTGCAGGTTGATTATGCGATCTAAACTAAAATATAGAAAATCGTGAGAGTAAGGATTATGAGGTTGAGGAATAACGTCTATCCATCAGAGAGGCCAAAGCCAGCTTTTTACACGTTTATTTTATTTCATCATAGATCATAAAATGAATAATAGTACATAAATATCAGACAAAAAAGTGAAGAGTACATAAATAAAACCATCCTTATCCTTACTCTGTTCAGTCCCACGTTCTCGTGGCATCGCAAATAATTGGTGCAGTCATCTCTTACAATCATTAGGACATAACTAATTTCATTTCAGGGCACCTTTCTATGAAAATTTAAGATAATATTTTTAAAGTCCTATATCTACTTTAAATCTCAATGCAGGATCTTCTTCTAACTTAGCTACAATGTCAATAAATATATGATTATATATTATACCATGATTTTTTTTTGATTATACACAGTTTCCCCAACGGCTTCCCAGGCCCAAGGAACTAATCTGTGTCGCTGCGGCCCGAATGTGAAATCCGCAGTGGCCGGGAATCGAACCAAGGTGGCGGTACTCACAGCTGTGAGCCCTTTACCACCAGAGCTAGACGCCCCGGTTATTATACCATGATTTTATACTGCAATTTGCAAATAGATGTAAGACTTTTGATATTATAATATGATTATATATTATAACATGCTTTTTATATTGCAATTTGCAATGTTCATTCTTTTTTTTTTGCAAAATCTTTAATATACTGATAAGCTTTTTGAAGATCACATACTTTTGATTTAAAAATCTCATTCCAAAGAAAACATATTAGTAGTCACATATTATAAATAATAGAGAATAAAATATTACATATGAGAAATTTGAGTCATTATTCTTCGTATCACCATTTTTTACTTGGAAATTTATCATTTTTAAGAATATTTTACATTTCTTTTTTTCTCAAATCTAGTTTAAATTACTTTAAATGCATCTTCTTCTGTTGGAATCTTACCAAAACAAAATCCTAAACTTGAATTTCTATAACTTAAATTTTAATTTCAATCTTTAGACCATCTACATTGGTTTATCTATTCAACACCCTCTTTTTACATCTTAACATTCTACATAATCTTCTCTCACTTCCACATAATCATTTAATATACATAACTTTTATATAATTAAAATGATTTTGTTTTTTAAAAAAATACAACACTCTTTCCATCTACTTTTATTTTATATGTATTTATATTTTATTTTGTGATTATATATTTTGGAATTCTATCTTACAAAAAAAACATAAACAAAATTTAGTAAAAAATAACAAAAAATTATAATAATATAAAATATGTTTTCTATGTCCAAATTAAATGAAAAAATCTCTATTTACAAAACACAAAATAATAAATTTTGATATAAAATAAAGAAAATGATAAATTAATTTATTATAAGATAATAGGTTTGAAAATGTCAGGGTGAATAAGAAAATATTAAAAATTTCAAAAGCCAATAATATAGTGACATGTTGTTGACATTGACCTCACTTTTTAAGTTTCAACTAATTGAATATATTCAATTACAAATAAATCTCATCATTTTCAAAACTTTCCCAACACCCTCATTAAACTCATTCAACCGTTTAAAAAATTATTCAATAGCACATGGTCTAAGTACGAGTATAATTTGAACCTTAAGTAAGATTCTTGATCAAATCAGTTAACAGTAGTAATTCTCAACCAAAGGAGTCTAGCGGATTTCTCACATTAAATTAAGTTTAAATTTATGTATATATTTTTTTTAATAATTTTTAACTATTAAGAATTAGTTGCAATTTTTCATATCAAAACCGTGGTTAAAACAATTATAGCTAGTTTGTGACAACATATTGTTATTAATACGAGCATGAAAACCGGTTGGCTACAATGAAACTAATTTAAACAATTTTAAAATGATGTCAAGAGATTATAAAAGTGGTCGGAACTTTTTTGTCGCCTATTATTTTTTTTTAAAATAACCACAGTAAAAACTAGATATCTACACTGAATTTTCATTTTTATTTTTTTATATTGATATTATTTTTGTTATTTTTTTATTGAAAATTAAATTTATTTATGAGGAAAAAGAAAAAAATGTTACAAGCTGAGAAATAAAACTTGGATTGATTTTTTAACCAAATAAAAGAAATACGATGTTTACTTTCATTATGTAAGTGAAAATGAGTTCATTGTAAAGTGCAGAAATAAACAAGACACAAATTATTTTTCGCATTCAGTAGAATAAAAAAAAGTAAATTACACCAATCTGTTAATGCATAAATCATGCACAATCCTCCTGAAATACCACCATTGTCTATTATAAGAAAGTTTGGGATAACTCAATCATAATCTAAGATTCACCTAAAGTCTAGACTTTGATTTATAAAGGTAACCTAACCTTGAGCTAGGTTTCAATTTTCCAACACTTTAAAAGTATGTCAACTATGTCAGCACCCGAGCAGTGACACCAAAATCTCGATCACATAAGCATCAAACAAAAATCTCTCGGTTATCTTATTGTAGAGACAATTTTTTTCATAGAGATACGTCCTCCTTATATACTAAACAAGAATTTGCTGCGTAAGAAAAAAAAAGAATTTCATGCGTAAGTTATTATCTTAAATGAAAAAATCTCTATTTACAAAACACAAAATAATAAATTTTGATATAAAATATAAAAAAATGATAAATTAATTTATTATAATATAATAGGTTTGAAAATGTCAGAGTGAATAAGAAAATATTAACACTTTCCAAAGCCAATAATATAATGACATGTTGTTGACATAGACCCTACTTTTTAAGTTTCAACTAGTTGAATATATTCAATTACAAATAATTCTCATCATTTTCAAAACTTTCTCAACCCCTCATTAAACTCATTCAACCATTAAAAAAATTATTCAATAGCACATGGTCTAAGTACGGGTATAATTTGAACCTTAAGTAAGATTCTTGATCAAATCAGTTAACAATAGTAATTCTTAACCAAAGGAGTCTAGCGGATTTCTCACATTAAATTAAGTTTAAATTTATGTATATATTTTCTTAATACTTGTTAACTATTAAGAATTTAGTTGCAATTGTTCATATCAAAACTGTGGTTAAAACAACTATAGCTAGTTTGTGACAACATATTGTTATTAATACGAGCATGTAAACCGGTTGGCTACAATGAAACTAATTTAAACAATTTTAAAATGATGTCAAGAGATTATAAAAGTGGTCGGAACTTTTTTGTCGCCTATTATTTTTTTTAAAAATAACCACAGTAAAAACTATACACTGAATTTTCCTTTTTATTTTCTCATATTGATATTATTTTTCTTATTGTTTTTATTGAAATATTAAATTTATTTATGAGGAAAAAGAAAAAATGTTACAAGCTGAGAAATAAAACTTGGATTCATTTTTTAACCAAATAAAAGAAAAAAATGTTTATTTTCATTATGTAAGTGAAAATGAGGTCATTGTAAAGTGCAGAAATAAACAAGACACAAATTGTTTTTCGAATTCAGTAGAATAAAAAAAAAAGCAAACTACACCAATCTGTTAATGCATAAATCATGCACAATGCTCCTGAAAAACCACCATTGTCTATTATAAGAAAGTTTGGGATAACTCAATCATAATCATAAGCTAAAATTCACCCTAAAGTTTAGAAAAACAAACTTGATAAGGCATAGGTCAATGGGTGATGTCTAGGACTATTGAGTGCCACGACCAGTGTCCACCCCGGATTGATTTTCTTATTGTTGATAATGGACGAATTTTACGTAAGCGAAAATAAAGATTGAAAATTTGTAATACAAAAATCAATAATGAAGCTGAAGTGACTAACTAGAGGGAAAGGACTTTGGAGTCACGATTAAAGACATCGACATGCTAGAAGGCATGAAAGATGAAAGCTCGGTAATGGAATTACATGTCCGCGTAATGGAGATTACATGTGAAGGAATGCATACACATTGATATGGACTTTCCTTTGTCACCTCTGAAAAGTGATGTAGCAAATCATTTGAAGAATTTTAAGGTTTTTTTTCATTTTTTCAGATCAGTTTTCTTATAATGTGAACTTTTTGAATTTTAAATTATAATATTTTAAGAGTTGGAACCGATCTTTATGAAAACTAATAAGAGTAAAGAATACAAAAGTATATATTTGAAAATCATATTAATATTCACGAAAATAATGGTAATATATATACAATGTTTTATTTTATTTTTAACTAATACTGAACAATATATATTAGAGGTAAATGTAAATTTTATACTTTCAGATATTGCTTATATTTTTATGTCTTTATTTATTTCGATTTTTGATCTCTTCTCAAACTTCCAATATTACCACAATATTGAAAATACTATTTTGACCACCAAATTAATAGTTTAAGCGCATGTGTTAGTAATATTGTGCTACTAATTAGTTTACAAAAAAAAATAAAAAATATTGTGCTACTAATTCGCGAGAAAGTGCTTTACACCATGTTTTTGGTATTAACGCATACTGGTTTTCAACTAGAAAGAAACTAAAGTTTAAATTCTGTATAACAAAAAAAATATATTCAATTCATTTCACAAAAAGTGTCACTTAAACATTTTTCACACATATTACGAAACTGACTGAAATGCATTTGTGTTTTTATTAATGTCATCTATTTAACCAATAGCATTTTAGATACATAGATTTATTTATAAGATCAATGTATTTTACAATTAATGTCATCTATTTATATTAATGTCATCTATTTAACCAATAAAATTTTAGATAAATAGATTTATTTATAAGATTTATTTGTGTTTTTATTAATGTCATCTATTTATAAGATCAATGTATTTTACAATTAATGTTGAGTTAAAAAATAAAAATAAATTGCACTGGAATGTAGAACAGACACTTTTTGCGTGAGAAAAAAAATGCTGAAGTAACAGTTAATATGAAACAAAGGGAGTATGTATTAAAAAGTCTAATCCGGAGTATAAAAAGGAGTACTTATAAAAAGTACTAATCCCTAATATTGTATTAAAACATTTTAATTTATGAAGACATTTGTTCTTCATTATGTATCTATGTTATAAATTGTGATTTCTTTCGAGTGAACCCCTTTGTTTTGGAAGAGAATTAATCTTTTTTAAAGAGAAATAATCTTGCAAATTAAGTTGGCTATGATGACAAAAAAAGAAAGATAAAGTCGGCTGAATAATTGAACCTGAATCACATATAATTATGACGAACATGTCATCTAGTCGATTCTGTCATTTCTTAGATTTAGTAACTAAGATGATTGGGGAAGATGATATACACAAACTTTTTAGTTAATCTTTTTCACACGTTAAAAGCAAAACTTGTTGTCGCCCAATCTAATTTGCATTTGACTACGGAGTCTATCCGCTAATTTTCAATGATGAAATTGAAAAAAAAAATGGAAATAATATCTGTCGCAATGAGTGATATATTGTCCAAATTCGTTACTGCCTCCTCCTCTCTAGACTTTTCTCTCGTACATTTATGTTTTCCTTTCCTTTTCTAGTCAGTACCGGCTCACCAGAGAGAGTAGCACTCGCTCGGGCCCACCATAAAGTCCAATAAATTTAATAACAAAAAGAGCTCATATTTTTATTTTTCTTTTACAACAAGGGTCCCTAATCTTAAGTTTAATTAACTTTTAGGTGTAAAATTATTTTTTTCCCAAGGGCCTAATACAATCCTAAGCCGGCCCTGTTTCTAGTGTACATGTATTTTCACTTAGGTTTAAAGTTCTTCTGATTGTATTCTAGATCATGATCTGAGATTTTGAGGTTGGAGTTGAGTTTTGTTGGTGATGGTTCTTTTAGAGTTGCTTTTTCGTTGGTGATGGTTCTTTTCGGAGTTAAGAATATGAATGTTGAAACATTCCTTGCATTATTATCCTAACCAATAAATATCACAGTACGGATTTTCAAACCAACAAAAAAAAAGCTATAGATGTGCACCATTTTTCGTCCTCATATCATTAATACTGGATGCTTATTTGACACATAATAAATAAATACAATAATAGTTATGGGTTTTCAGGTTTTCTATGACAGAAATAAAATTTGGGTCAATTTTTTTTTTTTGCCAAATTGGTGGTGAATTTTGATTATTTACAAGTCACTTAATCTTGTACCTTTTCTTTTCGATAAAATCTATCGACTGATCTGATCGGCTTTGGAAAGAATGCACTTAATGCTACAAAATCGACTGGCTATCACATTGCTTGATTCGAGTTTGGAATACCTTTCGACTAATGCTAAGAGGTGAACCGATCATCTATTACGATCCACTATATAAACTACTTTAGGACAAAGCTTAATCCCAAACTGGCAAAGTGATGGTAATTTAATTTCCTGGCATGGGATAACTAATGGAGGTCCCTAAATTAAGTAGGTTGGATAGTCGTAAGATATGATTCGATCAAGTTTCTAAAACCACAAAACTATTAATAGGTACGAATGATTTTTTCTGGTCAACCAACGGTACAAACGATTGAAATCTGAAACAAAGCTTTTAATAAAACTAATTCTATGTTCTAAATGATGAACTGAAAATATGTCACACTGATGTACTAAAATTTTTTTTTTGCAATCAAATATATCATACTTTCCTTTTGATCAAACAAAACGATAGGTGGTGAAAAATAATTTAAAATACATAAGGGGATATTAGAAAGAATTTTGGGAGAATTTCAATTTTACTACAAGTTTGATACTATTTTTCAAAAAAAAAAAACAATTTTTAATCATTTTAAAAATAATTTAAATCTGTGATATAAAATAAATTAACTCTCTTAAATCATTTATAAATGTTTAAGAATAATTTATGAAATATTTATAAGAGTTTATAAACCCAACTTCACCCCTAAATAATAAACTCTAAATAAGGAGTATCACTAAACCGTAGATCTAAATGTTATAATATTTTTGATCGAATGTATTTCTGAAAAGTGATAGCCAAGTATTTAAGTAATTTTCAATAAATTTGAAAGGTAGAGCGCTCACTGAAATTAATTAAAGATATCTAGATGAACGGGGGAAACGGGTTAGTGGCATATGATAAAGTTTTATTGATGTCGACTTATTATTCTTCTTCGTTCTTTGTAATTGTCTTTCTCATATTGTCGTCATCACATTTCTTTAAATGCGTAAAAGACACAAAAGTTGCATAAATGAAAACTGAAAAGAAAACAGCTTCTAAGAATATCCCATTTATACAATCCTATAATCCATTGATAGGTGATAGGTCCTAAAAATTTCAAACGATGATGTAGCTGCATCTAGTTAACACATGTTTACGAAACTATTTTGGATGATTGATCGGTTTTCCTTGAACATATTAGTTTCTAGATGATAGTATATTTTAGTGATAAGTAACACATCGAGGTAAGTAATCGATCAACATATTTATAATTTAACCAACGTGACCCAATCCATTTGATAAGGCGTTTTAAAGTATTGATTTGTAATTATTTGATTTCAAATTTTGAATTAGTTCACGATAAACGTCATGGATGATTGGTTGAATGAAAAAATAATGGGTGTACCCAAACTAGATAAACAATGATTCTATATGTAAGCGATTATTATCTATTCGTTGAACATTAATTGTGAGCATGACAACTTCCTAATCTCTAATTATTTATAACCTCAAAAAGCACTCATGTTATAGGCCTAGGCATTTTACCCGGACCCGACAACCCGAACAGGAACCGATCCGAAAAACCCGGTTCTAGTCGGGTTCGGATACAACCATATTATCCTATTGGGTCTTACTTCTTAGGACCTCAGATCGTCGATCTGACCCGAAATTTACATCATACCCGATATGGTATTGTTAGACCCGAAAGCCCTAAACTAAGCAGCCTAAATCTATTCAGTTCCCCGATACACCATTATAGCTCCTACTTTCCTTAATTGGTTCCACTCCCCCCAAAAGCAATTGAATCGAAGAGTTTGTCGATTTATAAACTGTAAATCCGAAATCAAACATCATCAAACTGGAATCTCATCATCATCAAAACCCCCTAACCCTAGCCGCTTCTTCATCAGCGACATCGTTGTCTACCAATCAAACTAGGGTAAATCTCGAATTTTTGATTTGAATCTTGTTAATGTATTTGGTTTAGTCCGATTTTGATTCTTGATTCTTGTTTATGGTTTTGTTTTAATCCGAGTTTGATTCCTACTTGTGCTCTTTTGATCTTTCTTCTGGAGCGTTTATTTCTTGTTTAGGGTTTAATCCAAAGTGAACTCGGGTTTGATAATGATTGAACCGAGTTTATTTCCTTGATTCTATTGTTCCTTAACTTCCTTTGTTGGTCGGTTTCGAAGTAGATAATGTTCTTGTTGTTGGTTGTGTTCATCATTCTTATTTCTTTCTTAATGTTGTATTGTCTATAATGCAGATGGCGTCTTGTGATAATGGTTCAAATTTAGATAAATCAGCAGATGAAGTTCAGACTCCAATCTCTGGTAACAAAGCAAAACGTAAGAAAACATAAGGAGCCAGTGGTTCAAGGTCAGAAAAAGAAGAGGAAATCAAAAGTATAGGAACACTTTACTAGAAAGAAAGAAGATAATGATAGAGCCACCTGCAACTATTGTGGGAAAGAGATGGCATGTGCAACAAAATCAGGAACAACAAGCTTGAAGAAACATTTGAATCTTGCCTGCAAGTGTTACCAAGCATGGGTGGCTGTGAACAAAGAAAATAAACAAGGTGCTTTATATGGTGATGGCACGGATGGTAATATGAGAGTCTGCAAAGTATCTGACTCTGTCTCCAGACAAGCGACAAATGAGATAATTGTTGTGGGAGAGTTGGCTTTATCTTGGGTAGAGAGTGTAACTTGGAGGAATTTCTTCGACAAGACTAAACTTTACGTGCCTCATTCTAGAAGAACAGCAATCTGAGATATTGTTGAGACCTTTGTGAAAAAGAAAGAGGCAATGAAGAAGATTCATAATGAGATCAAGCAACGACTTTCATTGACGACTGATATCTGGCTTGCTCCTCATACCAGTTCCAGTTATATGGTGATTACGGCTCATTTCATAGACAACTCGTGGCAATTGAGGAAGCTCATCACTGGATTCAAGAATGTGTATGATCACAAAGGATCAACATAGGTATTTCTTGAATGCTTAGAGGAATGAGATATCAAAAGACTGTATGGAATAACCGTAGATAATGCCACATCTAATGGTTCTGCATTGAGAAAGTTTAGGGAACCTTTTGTTGAGAAAAATGGGGATGATGCACTAGTTCAAGATGGAAAGTTTCTGCATTTTAGGTATGCTACTCACATTCTCAATTTGATTGTTAAAGAAGGCTTGTTGGAGATAGAGAGCAGTGTCAATACCATTCGTAATGCCATATATTTTGTGAGGTCTTCAACTCCGATGCACAATTCTTTTGAGCGACATGTAGAGTCAAGAAGAATTCAGAGAGGAAGCTTACCTTTAGATGTGAGAACTAGGTGGAACTCCACCTATTTGATGCTAGAACAAGCAATGAAGTTCAAGGTGGTTTTTGAGAAGATGGAAGCTGAGGACAAGCCATACAACGACTACTTCAATGAAATTATGAAATTATGGATGAAAAAAAACGAATTGGACCACCAAGTAAAGATGATTGAGAAGCAGTTGATAGGTTAGTCAAGTTTTTAATTATTTCCTACGAAGCTACTTTGGTTATGTCTGCATCAAACACTGCTACTGCGCATAAGTTGTATCATGAGATCGTCACAGTAACGAGGAACATTAGTGCTTTAAGCACTGCTCCTGGTCCAGATGAAAGTTTAAGGTCTAAAACTAGGAAAGTATTGGAATCCGTTTGGGACAAATCCTGAAAAGAAGAATAAACTTGTGATTGTCGCTAGTGTTCTTGACCCAACCAAGAACATGAAGGTTAGCACAAAGCTATTTTGAGAAGTTGTATGGAGAAGGCTCGGTTGAGGTTACTCATTTGATATATGAAGTCGAGGAAATTTTGAAGAGTTTGTTTGATCAGTACAACAATGGAAGTGGCACTAGTGGTGGTTTGGTTTCATCACTTCATAGTCAGTCTCAAGGACCATCTTTTCAATCTGAATCTCATTTACAAGATCAGTTAGGAGATGAAGTATCTCAGAGGACGTACTTGAAAATGGGGCTTGCATATGAGAGCATGAACGACATCTACAAAGAGCTTGTTCAAGAAACATGATTTCAGGAAAAAACATTGAGTTGGATATGTATCTGAAAGAGAATGTGTAGATTCAAAACATTATAGGCGGTTCAGAGTATGATGTACTCTCTTTCTGGAGGGTTTATAGTGCATAGTATCTGATTCTATCACTGCTAGCTAGGGATGTACTTGCAATGCAAGTAAGTTATGTTGCATGTGAATCGGTCTTCAGCACCATTGGCCGAATTTTAGACCCAAGCAGAAGTTGTTTGACGCACTATATGATAGAAGTATTGATGTGCACAGAGCAGTGGCTCAAATGTGAGATTAGACTCAAGGGAAAAGAAATCGCAGGAAAGGAACAAATGCTTAAGGTGATAGAAGAGGAATATGCTCTTATGAGAGGTATAATTTCTGGTTTCTAGTATCTTTATTCTTTATGTCTATTGTCATTATGTTTTGTAGTTTGGTTTACACTTTTATGACCTTCACTGTTTTAGTTTTTCAGAATTTGAACATGTGTTTCAAGCTTGAATGTAGCTGTTCATAAGCATACTGAGAGTTGGAGACTGAGTATTAGTCTGTTGTTGTTGTTGTTTTTTTTTTTTTCCTTCTGGTTGCTTACTTATGTTTTTGAATTTTCACTTAATCGGTTTTTAACTTTAATGTTTACTTATGCCTACACTTTTATATAATGAAACTGCTAGTTTGTTGTTGTTGTTGTTTTTTCCTTATCCTTGCCTAGTTCTTATGTTGTTACGAAGTATGGAAAAATTTACGAATTGCTGGCTTTAAGTTTTGTCGGAACCGAAATTCACACCGTCGAGTTTTGCTAATCGGAGGAAAGCCAAGTTAACCTAGCCTTCCCTGAAGGTCCCGGTTATCTGCTGGGCCACGCACAACACAATCAATATGGAAGATTCAAAAGTAATAAATCGTAAAAGAGCGAAAAGAGAACAAAGAAGTCTTATTTCCGAATTCGCGTTTGAGCGTGAACAACAGGTGAGATCCTAGGCCACGAGAGCTGTCGGTATGTTCGCTAGCTTAGCCACCTAAGTTCTAACCTAGTCGAGTCGCAGCTCGATAGTAAAAACGGAAAAATGCCTAAATTGCTCTAAGTATTAAGTTTGCTCTTAGAAT
>NC_027754.1:16258643-16260628 GCF_000695525.1 Brassica oleracea var. oleracea
GCGAGCTGGCTCGTGTCGCGGCCGAGCTCGCCGGGCGATCCGTTTCGGCTGTTCGTTTTCTCGGCTTTTGAAGTTTTGACCGAGATTCGGTTTTTCTGAGGATTTTCGGACATCGATTATGTCGTGACCGATTTTGACCCCAATAAGTTTCAGCATTGCAAGTTTTTATTACAGGGTAATATCTCAGGTAAATAGGGTAATTTGGACCCAAAAACGGTAGAACACGACCCAGAAACGTCAAAAGACCCAAAAACCTAAAAACCGACCCGATTTTTTTGGAACCAAAAATTGCTGGGTATTTACCGGTTCTTAGAATATGAACCCGACTCGGACCTGACAAGATCCGAACCGAAATTTTCAAATTACCTTATCGGATCCTAAACTCTAAAACCCGAAGGACCCGGACCTGACCCGACCCGACCCGAACCCAATCCTAAGATCCGAATGCCAATGCCTATCATATTACATGACATATATATACAGTAGACATATATATATATTATTATAATGTTCTCATAGAAGAGAGAAAATCATTTAAAAAGCATAGGTTTTGATTCATATAATTAGAGCCCTCAATTATTTAATACATAAATCTTAGCAAAAAATATGTTACTATTGCTTG
Organism: Brassica oleracea var. oleracea; assembly: GCF_000695525.1. Lineage (NCBI taxonomy): Eukaryota > Viridiplantae > Streptophyta > Magnoliopsida > Brassicales > Brassicaceae > Brassica > Brassica oleracea. The sequence continues at coordinate 16,259,266 of NC_027754.1, forward strand.
AGAGTTGAGACCACCAAGTTCTTGTAATCCCTTAAAGTATATACTTTGCTGGAGTAGAGTTTTGGTTTAAAACTTTATTGTACCATGGATCAGAGATGTATGTGGCCAGAAGGAAGACTCTTATGGTATGGAACTTTTTCAAATTATTTAATTTTTATAAGTGTATATGAATCGATTGAGTACAATCTTGAAATGATGTTGACGTGTCAGTGAAAACTTAAGCATTGGATATTGAGAAAATTATAACATAGTTAAGTCATAAAATTAAGAGTCAATTGGCTCAAAACCCACGAAGAACCGGAAAATTAAGAATATACCTAATACAGTAAAAGTATAGTAAAAGTATAGTGGTGACTGTGAATAAAGTGTATGCGAAATTACATTTAGAGTCCTCTGATTTATTTTTCATGGATTGAGTTTTTAGGATATTAACTGTCACGTGAATTTTAAATCTTTAAAGATATAAAAATTTGGTAAAGATTTCGATTTCTAAAAATAAACAAAAATTTCCATTTTTCTCTCTCTTTCTGTTGTCTTCTTCTCCATCTTCTTCCTCTGTTTTTTTTATTTTTTATTTTTACAGATATAGTTCCCGACTAAAATTATGGTGACTTTTGTGTTCTTGTTTGTCTTTGAATTATTTTCATATGTAAATTTTTCAAAGAAATGGTTCACTGTCCGGCTGTGGCAAGGTAAGTGGAAGAAGAACGGTGAACAAGACGGCATTCCTGACCCGGCAGATTTTGGATTGCAAGTGATGATCGACGAAACAGAGAGCTACTAAAATGTGGATGGGATCGTAAGGAGACATTATTTTCTAGGAGACACGACAGGCAACGGATGCTGGTCCCCTTGGGTTACAAAATTCCATTGTCGATGATTGTGTGCACGAATGTCAGGCAACTTTTTTGCCGGTGTAGTGGTAGCAAAAATCGCCGGTGATTCGGCTAATTTTGCATTTGCATTGCTAACACATTATTCTACTTGTAATTATAATACAAAAGATAGATATTTTAATAATTATCCGTATATGAAATATAATAGTAGCATATCAATATAAATTTAGGTAATTTTTAACATAATATTAGCTTAGACAAAACGAAACACAAAATATTTAAAATGGTGTTAACCGGATAAAACATACAGATGTCCGCTAAAACTAATATTAGCTGGCAGTAAGAAAGGTTAAACGTCTAAATGAATCAGTATCACCAAAGCTTGTTTTGTGGACTGCTAATTTTATATTTGCATTGCTAACACATTATTTTTCATGTATTTTAATAAGCTTTTTAGACGGTGAAGTAATACTGGAGATGGCACTACAAGAAAACACATGCTTAACTACGAAAATTAACGAGGAAAA
>NC_027754.1:16260728-16262118 GCF_000695525.1 Brassica oleracea var. oleracea
TAACGAGGAAAACCGCCCTCGTTAAGGTGATGTTTTCTTGTAGTGTGGATAATATTGGTATTGCCGTGTAATGTTTAATAAACTAGCCTGTAAACAAATTTAATGTTTGTGATAGTTATCTGCTATTCCAGTCTAAATTATTAACATTAAAGAGGAAGTAACAAATAAAACAATTCTTGAATCAACACTAACTAACTGAGCCAAACAACAAAATACTAAACTGATTGAAGCATTTGTAGTTTTGTACAATCTCGCTGCATTGTTTGTTGACTAACCATTATTGTATCTTAACACCAAGATTGTAAACTTTTATCAGTCAGAGCAATTTAATAAATGGAAACAATGATGTAAAACAATAAAAGTGAGTAAAAACAATAAAGTAATAAGAAGAAAGTAACATTCTCTTTCTTCACTTTCTCTTCGTACTTATCTTCATCAAACCTCTTAATCATCCTATCAAGAAAACAGAAGAGAGAGAATAAAGGATTCATCAATGACTTAACTTTATAATAAAAAGAATTAAGCTTTAGAAATAAAAGTTGACGAATTATACCAAATCAACGATGTTGAATCTAGTCTTCTTCTATTCTTATCTAGCTTTTTCTAACAGCCTGTAAATTTCACAAATAAAAGTGATTCAATCACCGGTCTGAAAAGGATGATGATTTTCGTTGGGCGATCGTCACCAAAGGCTTTACCTGCTGCTCTCCATTATTAAGATCACCGAGGCATGATTTCATAAGTTGTTTTAGTGGAGAAACGAAGGAAAAGGGATAAAGAAATAATACCAAGATAGATAAAAATGAAGATTTTTGAAAAGATACCTGCTGTGAATAAAATCTTGGTAAATATCAAACTAAAAGATATGAGCGATATAAGCAAAGCGTGTATTATGGTTTAATAGCTAAAAGGGTAATAGGGTCAATAAAGTTTATGTACAGTCTGTAATAGTATAAATTGGTATTTAGCTAAGTAGAATAAAATTCTGGGTGTTTTTCAAAACCAACCCACAATTTCTAGTCAAACCCAAAACCAACCTCTTTTTTTTGTCATTACTATTCATCAATAAAATTTTCATATTATCCCTATGTTTTTGAATTATTCACAAAATTGCCATTTTTATTTAATTTTTGATGCGGTTGAAAAGGTTGGAAACGAGCTTTACACAAGAAAAATGTAACTATTTACATGGTTTTCGTTCTTTTTCAGATCTGTGTCGCGACGGTAGACTGCTTTGTATGTCTACACCTCCGTGGAGACTTACGATGCAGTCTATTTGTCAACGCACGGGTTAGTTTTGCAATTGACTAAACACATTTTTTTTCTAATCCAGACTTCCCCAGTAGTCTCCGTCTTTACCTTTGACAACAAAAATAAAACTTTCGGTAGA
>NC_027754.1:16262250-16262650 GCF_000695525.1 Brassica oleracea var. oleracea
TTGACTTCGATGAATAGGTTAGTTTTGTGTTTGACCAAAAAGTTTAAAAAGCAATGAAAAATTTATTAAATTGTAGACTTCATATGCAGTCTTCTTATCTTGAAAAAACAAATGTAGACTGCATATAAAGTCTACTTTTTTATTTTGGTCAAATGCAAAACCAACCCGTCGGATTTGAGAGTTGACTTCACAAGAAGTCTACACACCCGCAGACGGGAAGTCAAACTTGGTCAATTGCAAAACTAACCTCTTTCAAAAAAATTCAAACATGTAGACTGCATATGAATTCTGGTTCTGAAAGTCAAATCTTGGATGAATTCTGGTTAATTGCAAAAACTAACATTTTTAAATTATAGACTGAAATGAAAGTCTACATGTACAAAATCACAGCTTTTTTTCA
>NC_027754.1:16263410-16263500 GCF_000695525.1 Brassica oleracea var. oleracea
GCATCATATTTTTTCATGATTTAATTATTTTACAGTGTGTGTTAGTAATTTAATGGTCTTGGGTGAATTTCAAAAGTTAATGTGTTATAA
>NC_027754.1:16263589-16263817 GCF_000695525.1 Brassica oleracea var. oleracea
TTCTCACATGTGTGTTAGTTATTATTTTAGCCTATCGTGGTTTTACTTGTTTGGTTGATTAGATCTTGTGAAAAAATTGATACCTAACAAAAAATTAATAATATCATACAAGTGAAACACAACTAAAAATGAATACAATCTTTATAGATTATGCATTAAACAATTATTTAAAAAATATTATTTTTTTATGAGAAATTATTACAGAGCAATATATTAAAAAGTATTCTT
>NC_027754.1:16263944-16264205 GCF_000695525.1 Brassica oleracea var. oleracea
TAGACTTTTTATTAAGTCTACGTAAAGTTATTGTTTAGTAGACTTTAGTTGAAGTCTACACTGACGTAAAGTTTTCATATCTAAAAGTGTACATTTAGAAAATTTGAAAATATTCTGTTTTGGAAGATATTTCAAAATTAGTTTTTTTGTCAACCTTGTAATAAAGCAAAAACATAAAGTATGAATCTTTAAATTTAGTTCATTATAAACACAAAATATCTTATAATGAATATATGTAAAGCTTACATTTTTGGGAAGATG
>NC_027754.1:16265121-16281999 GCF_000695525.1 Brassica oleracea var. oleracea
TACTAAACATTAATATGCAGATTTAAGTTAATAAAACAAAATCAAAACAAAATCTAAAATCTAACCCTATGAAATCAACCACTAAAAAACATAACATGTTAGAACCTTTTGTTTCTAAACTATGAACATTGTCTAACACATGATAACCAAATTAGTATATATTCTTCAAAATTGTTCAATTATATGAAATTTTAATTTATTTACTTCATATTATCTATTATATTGATGATTAGTTAAAAATATCACAATAATTATTTTTATACATTTTCAAAATTAAATTATTAGATCAAATTAGAGTGTAGACTCCAAAATAAGTCTATAAGGTAGACTTCGTAGGAAGTCTATATATATGTAGACTTCTTTTATTACGTGTAGACTTCCGAAGGATAAGAACGTAAAATATATTTCTGTTTTTTGTTTGGTCATAAGGGTTAAATAGTACTTTCACTATCCCTTTAGGTGTGCTTTGCATTTGACTGAAAGTGGGGTACACTTTTAGGTTTGACTTGAATATTTAGGTTGTTTTTAGCAAATGTCCCTAAAATTCTTTGGTAGGAGATGCAAATACTTTAAAATTAAAGCTGTCGTAGAGTCACAAAAAAGCAAATAGTACTCTAAAATTAAAGTTGTCCTAGAGTCACAAAAACTCAAATCACATATACAAAGAACCATGAAAGACTAATAAATCTCTTAATTTTAATCACAAAATTATGTAGAATGCATCTCTCTAATCGTATTTACGCAACAAATGATTGTACATATATATATATATATATATATATATTTTTTTTTTTTGAAACTGATTGTACATATTTGCACATCTTCAATTGTATGAACGCCGAGAAACATGATAATGTCAGAATGTAGAGAGGACTTGTGGATGCATGCATGTGCCTGAAATATGTGTAATCTGTTTTTATTTTCACCTTTGAATATAGCAATAAATATCAAATAGATCAGTCAAAAAAAAATATCAAATAGACAATTCGATGTAGTGCTATTTATGTGGAGGCGAGTATAAATATGTACACTTAAATTTAAAAACAAGAAAAGGGGGTTTCGTAGAACTGTGGAGTCAAACGGGGAGAGTAGCCTTTTTTTGTGTGTGCACACGAAACGGGAAGAGTCGCCTAACTCGCAATCTAAAGGTGGATCCGTAGATAACGTGGGATGTGACCGGGTCAGCTTTCAGCTAAAAGCCTAAAAGCAATTCAACCAAAAATTTGCATATAACAAAATATAGATATTTTAGTAACATTTTTATATACAGACTCCATCGATCAAAGTATCAGAAAACAATTTCCTGCAAACCAGTCCTAAATAATATGCGATATGATAGAGAAAGATCCTAGAAAAAACAACTCTTCATGGTAAAGGGGTTAAATATTACTAAAGGATTACATATCCAGAGTTTCAATTCATACAACAACTTTGGATGTTTTAAATGGCTAAATATCTAAATTTTCACAACACATCAGAGATAAATCTAAATTTTAGCATGACGTTATATAAAAACAAAATAAGATCCTAAACACTTCATGTATACTATAATTCAAAGTACGAATATCTCTTATATATTAAAGTAGAAGCATTACATACTAAAATGGACACGTGGCAGACTCACAACGATTGAAAAATAAATGCGTTGACGTGTCACGTGTAGAAAGCTTCTCAGCCAAATTCTACATAAATGTGTTCTCACTAAGTATTTTACATATTTTTCAATATAAAACTTATATGTATGATTCCACGGGTTATACGAAGGTTCCACATAGAAAGACAATTTACAAAAACTAATTGACATATCTTCTCGTTCGTAACCCTTTCAAACTCTCTCTTATACAATATATCTGTGTTTTTGATCAGTACTAAACTCACATACAATTTCGGGAAGGAAAGATAGAGTGAAGTAATATAGCGAAATAGAAAGAACTTCCGGTAATGGATTCAAAAGGATCGAGTGGAGATATTTGTTGAATTGCTACGAATGTGTGTACACGTTTTAAAATCTTAGGCTTTTTGTTTTTTAGCAGTCCCAACTGTAAAATATTTGTTGCCATAAACGATTAATGTTAAAAACTGATTGGGCCAAGATACAACATAATACACCAAAAAAAGAAAATGCAGCAAGCCATATATATATATATGATTTTTATTATTTACGGATACAATTTGATTTTTTTATATGAAAAAAATTCAATAATGTGCCTATTTTATTTTTAATTAATTTTATTTAAAGAATTGTATCTTTCATCTGTTATTTTAAACAAAAATGTCTTTTAATATTAATTAGTAGTATCTTTATATATTTATCAATCATTTTTATAAATTTTTACATACACATACATGTGCACATTGACGTGAGCACCTATATAACTAAATATTCATCACAAGTGAAGTATTCAATTCTCTTGAAAGTTGAAATATTCTTTTTCTTAATGTTTCTTTCACTATCGACCTAATTGTAATGAAATAATTCGTCTTAATAATTTTATTTTCTTTTTCTTCAACTATTATTCATTTAAAAACTATAATATGAAACCATTGGTCCGACATCGGGACTATCTAAAATTCTTATAACATGAAATCAAACAAATAATAATAGCTTTTGGTTATCACCGGAAAAATCAAAATATCAAACATTTTCATCGAACAAACCAAAATAAATATTGATTTGGACTGGTAGTTATATTTTAGGAGATTAAAAACCGAAACTAACCTAAAACCGAACCGATATTCAGAACAAACAGATTTAATGTCTCCTTATTAGAAAATAACAAAAATAATAATCACATTCTGCACAAGGCGTGAATTATTACCTAGTTTTTATTAATTCAGACTACTATGTCTGATGTTATTCACACGACACCCTTTTATTATGTGTATCAAAAATTCAGAAAAAATGTCAGCAGCAAAAATAATTATTCATGAGAGCATATATAATGGTCCCTTCTACTTTGATATGCATTTTGTGTATACATATTTTAGGTTAAGTTAACCATATATAATATCAATTCATCAATTCCTACTATATATTCGTATGTATCGTATACCTTTTAAAAGTGACTCAGATTTTATTTACACGTTCATAATTGATATCCATCATATGCTTTTTATTCAAAAACTTTCATTCGTTTAATTAATTTATAAAACTACCTTGTCAAGTCAATCGTTCTTTAGTACCAAAAAAAAAAGTCAATCGTTCTATGTTTGCTTGTATAAATGTACAACTACAATAAAAAGGACCTTATTTATAAATGTTCTGTCATACATATTCATGCATAAATCGATTTCCAAAATCTCAAAATCAATTAATACAATATTTGAAATTTTTATGTATTTGATTCAAATTCCTTTTTTAACTGAATTTGATTCAAAATATTCTTCACATCTACTAATATCAAGCACGCCAAACATATGATATTAAGAAAACTAGCAAAACATGCGTTTTGTGCAACGTCTACAACTTCGATTCATCATGTTAACTTCTAATCGACTCGTAATCTTTCTTTTTGTTCTTTGTTTTGGTATGGTGAGCGAAACATTCTCACCCATAAATGATTTCTTCAAGATTATCAACAACAAAAAAAGGAAAAGAAGGAAATCTTGGCTTATCGCTATCTAAAAGTTTATGCATTAAAGAGGAAATTGCTGATGAAAAAGATAACACGTGGAGATTTAGGGTATGTGAAGTGGAATGGGGATGTCGTGGCTTTCCTGACATCGTCTCAATCTTTTGGCAACTAAAGATTCCGTGCCCTTCTCTTTTGCTATGCGCCTACGCAAACACGTAACGCTATTCAACTTCTCATTGTTTTCCAATAAGATTCAGATAATACACAACTATACAGTATTATTTTATTTTATTTGCTAAGAATGTAAATATCTTTATAAACGAAAAAAGGTTTGTACACAAAGCAGACCTAAACAAAGCAGCACTTTGGCAAAAAAAGGAAAAACAAAGGTGAGGCGTTTGAGAGACCAATGAAGGCCTACTATCTTAACCACAACGACATGAGGCCCCGGAAATGCTTCCGCTGCCTCCTTGCTGAGATATAGTTTTTAATCTCTCTGTATATTGATCTGAAAATTGAGTCCGAGGAGAGAGAGAGATTCCATTATGCAGTACGTTAGTACGCTGCCTCCAGAGATGGTAAATAGTAGACTGGCCAACGAGCATTCTCAGTACTGCTATACAATAATATTAACAGGATATTAACAGGATAAATAGTAGACTGACCAATACAATAATATTTGCATGACGTATATCCAAAAGGATAATGCATACATCTTAACAGATTTGGTCAGAATATAAACATTAAATTGATTGCCGAGCTCGTTGGGCATTGTGGTTACCATCTCTACTCTGCTTTTCAGGCGTGTAAGGTTTTTTTGTGCGAGTTAAAAAATGAGGGAACAAGAACTAGACAGAACGTATATCTACAAATATGAATGCGTATTAGTATATGACATGTACCTTTGTTAGATATTCATAAGAACACGTTTTAAGATTTATTCTGACTTTAGCGAAAAAATTAAAGCCAATACAAGAAAAATAAATTTATGATACATGATTGGTTGGATTCTAAATGATTTTTATAGCCCTAATAAAATGCATTACAATTTATATGAAGCATGGTTTACGCTGCGTGAAACATTGTTTGAATATTGGACCGAATGCATTATATAAAACTATGATCCTAAATTTATGATACATGATTGGTTGGAATCTAAATGATTTTTATAGCCCAAATAAAATGCATTACAATATATATGAAGAATGGTTTAAGGCTTTAAGCTGCGTGAAACATTGTTTGAACATTGGACCGAATGCATTATATAAAACTATGATCCTAAAATTACACGTTCCACCCGACTACCTCCAACCCCCTCCTCATATATATTTTTAAAAATAATCTTTAAAATATAAAATAACTTTTATTTATGTACAAAAATATTTTTTGAAAATTTTATATATATTGAAATTTATTTTTTATGAAATTGTTCTAATCATATATTCACCATTTATTTTATTTATTTATTTAAAAATGTAACATCATATTAATGATTTACTTTTAAACATTAGTTTTATATGAATTATTACAAATTTTTTATTTTTTATTTAAAAGGGTTTGTATTCTTGAAATATTTTATGTGACTAAATTAAATTAACTAATATTATATTTTGAAAATATATTTTATTTAATGTATTATATTTTAGTTTTGTGTTTTGTTTTTACTATAAAATCTGGCGTAGATTAAATATGGTAAAAACAATAATTGCATAATATAAACGTACGTATTTGGCTTTTACATGAATTATTTTATTTGTTCAACACAAGAAATCTTATTGTTTGGATTTATATTGTTTTCTGTTAGAATAATATCATCTACTTAGTGGTCTAATATAAACTTTATCTATGGTAGATAAAAATTAGAATTCTAAATTAATAGATTAGATGATACATATTTAATTAAGAACTCCACTTAAAAATATTTTTATTTTTATTTTATTTTTTGGTAGCAATATTTATAGCTATATGTGGATCATGTCATGTTCATTTGACAGTCGCGAACGATTATAGAACCACGTAAAATCTGTAAAACTCGTGGTCTTACGGAACCAAACCAAATCCCATATACTATCACGTGGCCGATTATGACCTCATCCAAACCGTAACTAAAGTAACCCATATGCCGCACGAAATTTTGACGGTTACTTCATTTTTAATTATTAGCTCATAAGATTTGAGCTACACATAGAACGAAGCATAAGTAAAAACGCCATAAGACCTAGGTGATGATTGTTATTTTGTTTTTAAATTTTTATTTTTCAGTTTAGAGGTATCGCAGATCTCAGAAAGGTCCATATTAATATTTAAATAGACATGCTCTTCTCCCCGGATATTCAAATGAGCAATAAATAATAAGTCTATCCGTGTGACCACAAATCAAAATAAATAATTCATTTAGAGAAAAATATTATGTGTAAAAATTTTATTCATGTGCTTTTGTTAAATAAATATGTCTCTCGTATAGTAGATGACCTTTTGTAAAAACAATAATGTTTTGCAAAACAAATGAAGGAAAAATAAGTTGGAGAAACCCAGTGTAATATAGATTTTAGCTTTTAGTTATAAAATAGTAAAACTAAAAAAAAACTATTTTCTCTAAAAAAATAAAAAAAAAATCTATTTTAATGAAATCATGTTAGATAAAAATAAGTTTTAGAAAATCAAAAGTCAAAAACTATTTTAAAAACTGCAAACAGCCAGTCCACCTCATAATCTTCCATCATACAAATATCTTTGTATGTGAGGGCTGGGAAAAAGTATTCAAGAATCATATAATCTAAATTCTTTTTATATATTTATTATAGAAATATTTGAAATAAAAAATCTCTCTCAAACCTATATATATCACAGTGACTTCCAAAACCACTCAGCATGGTTAACTGGTTAAAAATACACCTAAAGATTACAAAACCAGGAGTTCAATCATACAACTGCAATTTCAGTTGACAACTGCAAATGTTTTATTGGCTAAATATATATGTTTTCTCTAAATCTCAGAGATTATAGAAGGAGGCTTAGAGTTTAAAGATCTTGCGGATTTTAATACTGCTATGCTTAGAAATCAATTTTGGAGGTTGATAGAGAAACCAACCACCTTGTTCTCCCGAGTTTTTAAGGGACAGTATTTCAAGAATACATCACCCCTGGAACCGATTAGATCGTACTCGCCGCTGGTGCAGTTTTATCTTTGCTAGATCTCTGGTTAGCAAAGGACTAATCAAAAGGGTGGGGGATCATGATCGTCTATTTCAGTATGGAATGATCATTGGATCTCATCCACTTGCTCGAGACCAGAAAATAAAAATCAACATAACCTTTACCCTCACCTTACAGTGAACTCACTCGTCAATGCAACTTTGAGAACATGGAATTTACAGACAATTAGATCTCTGGTGGATCCTCATGATGCGAAGATTATTGAAAGTATACCTTTGAGTCGAAGCCAGATAGCCGATCGTGATGGATGACATTTTACTAATAATGGGAGATACACGGTTAAGTCAGGATATCAAGTGGAATGAGTATACCCGGACAGAGAAAGAACACTGCCAGAGTACGGTCCTTCGGTATCTTCCCTAAAGGCTTTTTGCTGGAAATTTCGTTGCCACCTAAGATGAAGCATTTTTATGGCCACTGGTCTCAGGATGTATAGCGGTTAAGAAAAATTTGAGATCGAGAGGAATTCAGTGATACAATGTGCCCGTTGTAGAGCACCTAAGGAATCCATTAATTATGTGGTTTTTTAGTGTCTACCGGCGGTTCAGATCTGGGTGCTCTCACGAATACCAACAAATCCATATATATTTCCCACTCAGTCACTCTTCGCAAACATGGATCATTTATTTTGGCGAGTTTTACTGCATTTGGAAGATCATCAATTTGCATGGGTTTTGTGGTACATATGGAAAGGAAGAAACAATAAAGTTCTTAGCAATTTGGATGTGGACTCCATAGATACTCTCACATTGGCAGAAATGGAGTCTTTTCTTTGGGCTGAGGCACATGCTTCACTTACACAGAGAACTGATCAATCTAGATTGATGATGGACAAAACATAGCCGACCATACCAGGTAGATGGTATATATGGATCATGTAAAGCTCAGGAAAATTACTCTGAACAAGGGTGGTATAATACATTAGCAGGCTTTGATGGTTTAATGGGGGCGAGGAACACAAGAGCTAGTCAATCACCATTCCACTAGGAAGCAGATGCTCTCATTTGGGCAATGGAATGTATGAGAAATTTAAGATAGTTTAATGTTATATTTGCAACGGATTCTTCTCAGTTGATGAAGATGGTTTCAGAATTAGATGAATGGCAAGCCTTTACAAGTTATTTTGAAGACATCAAGATCCTGAAGAGAAATTTCCACAGCTCAGAGCTCATTCATATATCACGGACAAAAAATACACAGGTGGATAAGTTACCGTCGTTTGTCGTCCATATGGATGCGGAGCTACCAGTTTGGTTTGTAGAATCTACATGCATCTGCTTAAGTTGATAACAAAAAAAAAAAAAAAAAAAAAAAAAAACGGAGCTACCAGTTTGGTTTGTAGAATCTACATGCATCTGCTTAAGTTGATAACAAAAAAAAAAAAAAAAAAACATAACAAGATCCTAAACATTTCAAATCTATTATAATTTAAATACGAAATTTATTATTATTTCAGTCTACCTGTTATAATAATATTTACCTAACATCCTTGATTATAAATACATGTCAAAGGTTAAAAACATTCAACAATGTCAATTGAAAAAAATAATTATGCGTCAAATAAAGTATAGTGTGTTCTTTTTTATCATTACACATTCATTTTTTTGTATACATATGTATTTAAGTTTTTGAACTATATTTCTAATAGATGGTGATGCAAGAACAAAGATGCAACAAAGGAAACAAAAAGACGACGGCAATTTCTCGTCACGAATTGTGTGGTTGAAGGTGCTTTTAAAGATAAAAAGAGGTTTTTTAGAAGGAATCCACCCACGATGTCATGTATTCCCATGAAGGATCCCACGTCCTTTCGTTACAAATTAGCCACACAAGGGTTAAAGAGAGATGAAGCCTATAAAATTCCAACTCAAAAGAAGATTTCACTCACATTTTTCTCCAATTCGTTAGCAAACTTCTTGATTCACTTCTTGAATTTTTTTATCTATCATAGTGCAATGGAAGACGGAATTCGACGAGCATTACAAGACATCAATTTGGGATTCAATGATGCTTCGTTTGCTTACCCACGGAAGTGGCCCAACAAGTGTGAGAGGAGAACTGTTTTACCATGGTGGGGCGACCGGTTATATGCCTAAAAGACAATCTCTATGCAATTGTGGCCTCTATGAAAAGATTTTGGGGACTGGAGGGTATATTTCGAGGATGTCTCATGGAACGGTGTCGATTCCAATTTGTCTTTCCTTCGGAGGAGGCCATGGACACAGTTATTCGAAGGAGTCCTTGGGCTTTTGCAGAGAGAATGCTAGTGTTGCAGAGGTAGACACCATTGATGAATATTGAATTTCTTAATTTCATTTCTTTTTGGATACAAGTTAGAAGCATTCTTTTCCAGTTTATGAATTGGGAAATGATTCTTCATATCGCAAGAGCAATGGGACAGTACATCCAGATGGAGTACAATGAAGAAGCTAGTGGAAGACTGGAGTTTGTTCGCATAAGGCTGAATTGGAATGTGGCTCATCCTTTGAAGTTTCATAGACATTTTCAGTCCACCCTTGGTGCTAATAAAATTTTCAAATTTCATTATGAGAGGCTAAGAGATTTTTGTGAAGCTTGTGGAATGCTCTCTCATGACATTGGTGCTTACGTAATCAACAATGAAGGAATAAGACCAGATGATGGGGATGATGATAGTGGAAACGATAATGATGAGGAAGATGTAGTTCATAATCAAGGTGTCATAATTGAGGAAGTTAATGAAGATGAAGCTAAAGCAGAGGAGGATCAACCTGAAGAGTAGACCATGTCCAAGTAGAGTATAAGAGGGATGTGGGGGGGATTTGGAGAATGACACCGATGATGATGAGTTACAGAGTAGAGCAGCTAGGGAGACGACATTTTCCCAAGATCTAAATCAGGAAGAGATGTTCAATCCTATCAACCCTTTTGGCATTCGCAATGGTGTGGATCCAAGTCTTAAAAGGAAAGCATGGATGGAAGAAGCTAATGGTAATACTTCAATGTTTACTAAACAAGAGAATGGAGAATCCAATATATGTAAGGATGTAAAGCGTATGAAGGAAAACACTCACCTTGATGATGAGGATGCAGATGACCTGGAACAAGACAAAACTGAGCAGAGAGTGTGGTGGGTCCAAAATCACATATTCTGCCATGAAGACACTAAGTTGGAACTTTCGAGGTCTAGGCAGTGAATCAACAGTTTGACGCTTCAAGAGATACATAGGAAATATCTCCCATACATATAGCCCTGTCGGAAACAAAGCAAAAATATGACTACGTGAGAGACGTATGAGCTTTGTTAGGTTATCTGCATTCAGTTCTAGTTTCTCCGGTTGGAATGAGTGGTGGTTTAGTAATATTTTTTTTTAAGCACGTTCAGCTTTCTGTTCTTAGTTGTTCCTCAAATCTCATTGATTGTAAAGTTATATGCATTGAAACTCAGTGTTACTTGCCGTTTGTATATGGGCACCCAAACTAGGCTTATAGACAACATACTTGGGAGAAATTGATGTGTCTTGGTATTAATAGAAGAAGAGAACCTTTGTTTGCTCTTGGAGATTTCAATGAGATAGTTGGTAATAAAAAAAAATAGGTGAACGAGTATGATCCGAGGCTTGATTTAATGATTTTAGAAGATAATGAGTACTTGTGATTTCACTGATCTTCAGACTATTGGTAATCATTTCTCGTGAGTTGGACAAAGAGAAAATCATCTTGTAAGATGTTGTCTGGATCGTACATTGGCGAATAATAGATGGTATGATATGTTCCAGTTTCTCATACTACATTTCTTGAAATTGGAGAATCGGATTATCGACCACTGGTTATGTTCATGTCAGCGGATAGAGAAGAACCTCGAAGATTTTTCAAGTATGATAATCGTTTGTTACACAAGGACGGTTTCCAAGATATTATGCATAGAGGTTGGAGTGGTATGAGACAAGCACAACTAATAAGAGTTCCTATGGCACATAGAATAAGTAGATGCATACAACATATTTCTAAATGGAAACGACTCAATAGGAACAAATCAGAGGAAAAGATCAAGAGATTACGAAGTAAGCTAAATAAAGCTTTCATCTCCAGTGCCATTTCTCTTGAGGAAAAGAATGCTATAAAAGATGAACTTCACCAAGCGTATCTTTAGGAGGAGATATATTGTAAGCAGAAAAGTAGAATTATATGGTTATGGTCAGGTGATAGGAATACTAGCTATTTTCATGAAATCACAAAGGCTAAGCGAATAAGGAATACAATAAGTTCTGTTCGGGATGATTAAGGAGTCATACGTAAAGGGCACAAAGAAGTTTCAGAAGTTGCTACAAAGTATATTCAGAGTTTGTACGCGTCTGAAGAGACTAATTCAGTGTTGTATTCAGAATTTTTCTCTGGGTTTAGACAATGAGTTACTCAAGAGATGAATGATGATTTAACAAGACCAATCACTGAGGAAGAAATACAGGCTGCTATGTTTGATATGGGGCCACATTGTTCTCCTAGATCAGCTGGGCTCACTGCTGTATTTAACCAAAATTTTTGGGATGATTTCAAAGCTGATATAATGCAAGAAATCGAGGGATTTTTAACTTAGGAGTGATGGACAAACAACATAACCATACCAACCTCAGTCTCATACCAAAAATATTTCAATCGACTGGTATGAAAGATTTTTCCTATTGTTGTGTGTAATATTTCGTATACGATGATTTCTAAAGTGTTGGTGAACCGTCTGAAGAGCCATCTACCCCATATTGTGTCGGAAAACCAAAATGCTTTCATCCCAGGTAGATTGATTTCAGACATTGCTGTTGCTCATGAAAGAGACAAGCTAACTCCTATATATCTGTTAAGACTGATAGTACAAAAGCATATGATCGCGTTGAATGGAGATTTCTACAGGAAACAATATGGTGTATGGGATTTAGAGAAAAGTGGATTCGGTGGATCATGGCTTGCATATCTATTGTCACCTATTTAGACCTAATCAATGGAACTCCGGAGGGGCATATCATCCCAGAAAGAGGACTAAGACAAGAAGATCATTTATCTCTTTATCTTTTTTTTTCTTTGTGCAGAAGTTTGTCAAAAGTTAGGGAAGATAGATAATTACTCGGAGTTAAAATAGATATTCAAGCACATGCACTTAGTCATCTTCTCTTCGCAAATGATTTTCTTTTCTTCTCTCTAGCCAATTTGAAGGCGGTAAACAAGTTAAAGGATATTTTCAACAAGTACGAATCAGTCTCAGCTTAAGCTATTAATCTCTGTAAGTCTACTATAACCTTTGGAAGTTAAGTTCGCTCTGAAGTAAAGACAAGGATGAGGAATGTGTTGGGAATTCATAACGAGGGTGGTATAGTGAACTATTTGGCGTTTGCTTGAACAGTTTTGATCAAAGAAAAGTAAGAAGTTCTCATATGTTATCGATAAGGTAAAAAATGATTTTGTAAGGATGAAAGCAGAGACATATTTCACATGGTTGCATAGATGTTCTCCTAAAAGTTGTAGCCCTTGCGATACCAGTATATTCAATGAATATTTTCTGATTATCAAAAAAAGTTTATGAAGAGATCAATGCTATTTTAACTAGATTCTGGTGGGTTCACGAAATAATAGAGGAATACATTGGTATGCTTGGAACAGAGTTTGTATCCCTAAGAAGGAAAGTGGTCTTGGTTTCACAGATCTGGAGATGTTTAACCAAGCTCTATTAGGAAAGCAAGTGTGGGGATTAATGCAAAATCACAACTGTCTTATGGGTAGGATTCTTCGAGCCCGTTACTTACCCGATGGCGATATTTTGAAGGCTACGTTGAAGAAGAAATCTTCTTATGTTCGGAAATCGATAATGCATGAAAAGGAGGAATGAGATATATAATTGACAATGGTACACAAACAAACATGTTGACAGATCCATGGTTATCTATTCACCCTCCACGGCCTCCACGGCCATTGAGAGGAGTAAATCCAGCTATTAAAATCTCTAATTACTTCAATGTTATATACCAAATCTGGTTGGAATATAGAGAAACTCTGAGAAGATGTTGTTGCAGAAGATAGAAATGATTATGGTTCTTAAAATCAGTTTAAAGGCTCAACAAGACCTGATGGGTTGGCATTATAATGATAACGATATCTATTCGGTTAAATCAAGGTACTGGTTAGCTACTCATCTCCCACAGCTATATTTCCCCAACCTATGGAGATGCGAGGCTGAAACAGAGAGTGTGGAAATCGAAAGCTCCATCTAAATTGAAACATTTTCTTTGGATAATTTTATCCAGAAGTATTGCAACTGAAAACAACCTGCACAAAGATATGTTACGACGGATGTTATATGCAAGAGGTGTTGGATGGAGGAGGAAACATAAGAACATCTTTTATTTTATTTTATATATTCTAAAAAAAATTGGAGGGCTTCTTGAATAGCTAATACAATCATTGATAGATAGTTAGATGGAAACACTGGAAGAAAAACTTGAGGCATGTCTTCAATACTTTGCTTCCGCATCACTTAATCATTTCTAGGAATTACTAATCTAGATATTATGGGGATATTAAAAAGTAGAAATCCCCTGTATATTAAAGAGAAACATTATAATATTTTTTGTAGCCACGTGTCATCACCACAATCATTTTTAGAATTCTTAGAAAAATATGTTGGTCCATCAAAATATATAATAAGCTTTTTATTAAACTAATCATAAATTGATTATTAATGTTCTTATTGTTTCCTTAAATAAAATAAGGGAATTACCAATTGTGGCTAAAGTATATATGACAATTAATGATTTTGAATGATAAAGATTTGATAAAAATTAGTCGATTCTCTATCATTTTTTAAATTTTAACATATTAAAATAAATTAAACAACCACATTAACTATATAGTAAGAATTTAGATTTTTCTGTATATGTTATATTTTGAATTTTTAAAAACGAATATAAATGACTAAAGTTGTCAAAAATCTCACACTGAATTTTTCATGGTTTAAATTTTTTGTTATAACAAGATATAAATGATTACAAAATTATATAATAAGAAGTCTCATTTAATAAATATTAATATATTAATATTTTTTAAAATAAATTATATACCATATAAAAATACATATGTATTTTAATTTCGAAATTTGCTTTGATTTTTCGTTTGATAAAAATTTTGAACAAATATTGACAACTTAATATTTAGTTTTAAAACTTTTCATAATGTTTTTAAAATTATAAATGACTAAAACTATTAAACATCCCACAAAAAAAATTGTTATCGGTGATTCAAAAATTTTGTTACAGAAAATACTCATGATAAAAAAAAAATATGAGTATAAAATATTATTTAACAGATTTCAATATTAAAAATGTACTATATATCTATGTTAATATCATTAAAACTTAATTTTATATCATATAAAAGAGAAAAAAGTGTTTGTTTGAATTAATAAAATTTATTTATCTGTTTGCACCAATTTAATCATATACGTAATATTTACTGAGCTTTTCATTATCAATATATGTATTATTTAATAATATGTAAAAGAACATATAATACGTAAAACTAATTTATATAATATTTATCCCGCGCAAGGCGCGGATCTTAACCTAGTGTGTTATTATTTGAGCAAAGCCAATTGAATGTTTTGTTATATGCAAAAAGTGATGTTAGGGAATGGAAGTATATATGGATCAGCAAGATAAATATGATTTTCAAGTAAGTAATGTTACATATTGAGTAAGGAAAAGAAAACCTGGGACAACACCACCAGACAATTGGATCAAATGTAATGTGGATGAATCTTTTATTAGTTCACAAACAAAGGCTACAATAGGATGGGTTGTTCGTGATGGAAGAGGACGTTATCAAGGTGCAGTACAAGCTAAAGGGTATAAGGTTTGCTCTCATTTGGAAAGTGAGTTACAATCCATTCTAATGGCTATATAATATTGTTGGAGTCAAAGATATGGAAAGATCATCATCGCGTCAGACTGCAAAAAAAAAATGAAAATACTAGATAATAGGTTCTACATTTTCCTACCTACACCTGGATAAGAGAGATTAGGTGGTAGGCCGATAAGTTTCAGGAATTATCGTTCCAATGAACCAGTCGGGAATCAAACAAGGTGGCATATATTTTAGCAAAACAAAGATCTCCCAGCTATGTCTTCTTATTATTTTCACTATTATGTACCTACAAAGATATCAAGTTTTCTACATGTGGACTATGTACTTGCTCGATTATCTTAATAAAGATCAAGAAGTTAGAGAAAAAAACATATCCTTCATTAATGTTCCCAAATTTTAACTATGTGTTTGTATATGTAGTATATTTATACCTTTTAAACTTGCTCAGTTTTTCTTCACATTAATTAGTATACATCATAGTTAAATCTTAATTAACTTAGACTAATTTATAAAATTGCCTTTTCATTTTTTTGTCTGTTTCTGTATAAATGGTAGATTTTTAGGAGTAATTTGGATCAGATCTGATTTCCCTGTACCTAGAACCAAACAGTTGCTGATACCGAAAAACATGACGTAAAGTATAGAGGTACAAGGAAATCAACTTTTGTGCTAAACCAATAATTTAATGTACTGTTAGTTACAAGTAGATGTTTGCATGTATACAGAGGGCTAAATCTAGATTTTTTTATTGGATATATTACTAATAAAAGCATAATTAAAATATAAAGTGTATAGAAGTTGAGATATTAGAACTGCAAGACGGTCTTTTGGGGAAGTGGAATCGAAAAGTGAAGCCCAGTTTATCAGTGTTGCTTGGGCTATTGAAAGCATGAAAAATCACAGATACTTAAAGGTACACTTTGCTTTTGAAGGAAGAATGCTAGTAAATGCCATCATCAGACCTCGCGAATGGCCTTCAAGTTCAAAGTGATGGAAATCAGATTATTACTAAAGAATTTTTTGGAATGGCGGGTGCTCTGTGAATCGTTTGAAGCTAACAGAGGAGCACGCCTTATAGCTACTAGTGCAGTTCAAGACTTCAGATTTCAATCCTACGTTGCAACTGGTGCACCTCGATGGTGCTCTCATGTTTTTTGATGTTTATATACCTCCTTTGGTTAATCTGTGTTGTACAAAAACTTGAAACTTTTGTCGTATGAATGCAATATACTAGATGGCAAAAAAAAAAAGAACTGCAATCTTACTGTTTTATATAAAAAAGTTTAAATGATTTTATGCAAAAAGAAAACAAAATTTATTATTGGTGCACTTGCATCCATAACTATTAAGCTGCCTTTGGCCTTAAAATATTATGTCATCATTCAATCATAAACCCACTTTCACAATCTCAAAATTAAGTAAGACATTGGGTAATTGAAATTTTGTGTATTTGATTCAAATTCTTCTACTAACAACAATCACCCCTTCTTTCTCAAAAAAAAAACATCAATCACCCCAAACACATGATATTCAGAAAATATAGCAAAAACTGTTAACAGAACATGGGTTTTGGGCAACGTCTACAACTTTGATTCATCGTGTTAACTTTTTGTTTTGTTTCGATATGAAACATTCCCAACGATAAATTAAATAGTTTCTTCAGAATTATCAACTACGAAAAAGGAAAAGAAAAAAGAGAGAAAAAAGTCTTCGCTTATCGCTATCTAAAGTTCACGCATTAAAGAGGAAATAGCTGATGGGAAAAAATGTCACGTGGAGAGCTGGGGTGCGTAAAGTGAAGGGGGATGAGGTGGCTTTACTGACATCTCATCTCATTTTTTGGGGTAAAATTTGGACATTGTTATAAGATAAACTTTGAAATGATACTCCGCTCCTTTACCAATTCAAGCACTATAATCATCTACTCATCAAGCACTATGATCATCCACTCATTTACCAAATTACTTTAATACGATATTTTCA
This sequence comes from Brassica oleracea var. oleracea, assembly GCF_000695525.1. Taxonomy (NCBI): domain Eukaryota; kingdom Viridiplantae; phylum Streptophyta; class Magnoliopsida; order Brassicales; family Brassicaceae; genus Brassica; species Brassica oleracea. The sequence continues at coordinate 16,281,780 of NC_027754.1, forward strand.
GACTGATTTTCGGTGCATTCGATTTAACCCCAACGGTCACAAAGAAATTTTTTCAAATTTTTACCCTTTTTCAAACGGTCGTGAACAGTGATTTTCATCTATAAATACAACTCATTCATCACTTCATTCACTCATCCAAAACATTTCATCTCCTCTCAAAATTTTGAAATCGACATATTTCGGTTTTTCAATCGCAATGAAGATGAGTCGCTTAGCTTTA
>NC_027754.1:16284035-16284282 GCF_000695525.1 Brassica oleracea var. oleracea
GTTTGGCTGAATCTTTAATTAAGCGTCTGCAATTGATTGCAAGACCATTGATCATGAGATCAAAACTTCCAACCTCTGTATGGGGACATGCCATTTTGCAGAATTAGAAGTTCGACAAATTATGCATTTACAGAGTATAGCTAATCAGTTACCTGATGCATTTGCAGATACCAAGACGGTAACTAAATCTCATATACCAGCTGCAAATGCTCCTGCTCGTATCAAAATGCCAAATGAACAAGAAAAG
>NC_027754.1:16285353-16294510 GCF_000695525.1 Brassica oleracea var. oleracea
TCAGAAAACATGTCCATAACATTGGAATGCGTCATCAGAAGGATCTATGACTGCTCAATCGAGGGGGAGCTTACGTAGTTGTACTCTTTTTACCTAACTATGGTTTTTCCCATTGGGTTTTCCTAGAAAGGTTTTTAACGAGGCAACAAAGACGTTAAGCGAGAGCGGAGAGTGACACCGGTCCCCAAGGGGGAGTGTTACGAAACTTAATTTAATACAAGATGGATGATCAAGGGGGAGTGTTATAAGATAAACTTTGAAATGATCCTCCACTCCTTTACCAATTCAAGCACTATGATCATCTACTCATCAAGCACTATGATCACCCACTCATTTACCAAATTAAGCACCATATCTATTATTTTATGTATTGTTGTTCACTATAAATACCATCACTCATCTCACTCTTTTGTACACCATTACATCTTCTTCTTCTTTATAATAAACTCTCTCACTTATATTAGTGTTATTTGCTTCATCCGGGTATTGAATTCTACTCTTATTTAAATTTCTCGATACTATAAATTATAAGTTATTTAATAACAGACAGAACTATTTTCCGACAAAGATTTTTGTCTCTCTCTCAGTTTCCAAAGGGTCACTCATTAAAGATTCCGTGCCCTTCGCTTTTTGATACCTACAGAAACACGTAACACGTTTCAACTTTTCTTTTTCTTTCAAATAAGACTCGGATAGTATGAAGAATTAATGTTTTTGCATATGACATATTAAAAAAAAAGAGGATGAATAAATTTAACATTCCTAGTACAACTGTTTTTTCAGATGAATAAATTTAACATGCCGTATTTGATCACAATAGTTCAGATTTTAGAACTCCTTGGCCATGTGGTTACCATCTTTACTCTGCTTCTCAGGCAGTCAGGTTTTTTGTTTGTTCGAGTTAAAACGATAAGGGATTTAGAACTAGACAAAGTACACACATAAAAAAAAACTGGATGAGTATTTTTATTCATAATAAACTGAAACTTGAAAAAGCTAGTCATCTACAATAAATGTACCTTTTGTTAGAGATTCATGAAACAAAACTCGTTTAAAGATATATTCTGATTTTAGCAAAATAAAAATCATTACAACAGTTATAAGTTTACAAATACATATACATATGATTGGTTTAAATGGAAATATATAATTGTTTCCGTCAACCTCCATACAAATTATAGTTGCTCCCGTCAACCATCATCACACTCTAATTAATTTAGAAGATACAAATCTAATTAAGAACTCCAACTAAAAAAATTGTTTACAAAAGGAATCATCTATATAAATATAGAACTATGTATGTATCGTATCATGTCATGTTCATTATTTGACAGTCGTGGGCGATTATAGAACCAGATAAAATCTGTAAAATTCTTGGTCTTACGCGGCCAAACCAAACCCCATATACTATCACGTGGCTCATCCTGACCTCATCCAAAATCCCTAATTAAACTACCATATAATATGCCGCACGAAATTCTGACGGCTACTTCATTTTGAATTATTATTTCATAAAATTTGAGCTACTGAAAACTTGGAACGGAGGAAAAATATGTCAGAACGCGAGAATCCAAATTAAAATTTACGAAACAAAGTGCGATGAAAACGACAATATAAACGGTAAAAACGTTAGAAAACAAATATGAAAAAGAGGAATACATGGAGTGGTGATTTGATCACTTTCTTTTAAGTCAATAAATCACCCACGTAAAACAAAACAGAATCTCTGAACCAACTGCTACGTTATACTCTCGATACTTACTTTGAAAGACTAGAGGTATTGGTGGAACTTTTGTATGTGAAAGCTTATGTATGATTAATTTGTGAGTTCTGAAGTGTATGAGAGTATGTCCTTAATGGAAAGGTAAGATATCTATTTATAGGAGAGATTCACAAAGCTTAGTCATAAAACAACTTACCATGTGTCATTGAGTTTGCTTAAGCTTTTGACATTTGTTACTAAGTCATCAAGGTTAGACACCAAGTGAGCTTTAGCATTTGCCATTTGTCACTAAGTTGCATAGCTTGGTCACTAAGTTAAAATTAGTCACCAAGTTTACTTAGCTTAAATCATTTGTCACCAGACTTAGCTTAGTCATCAACATAGTAAATGGCTTTCTCCATCATTTCTCAGCCCATGGGCTTGCAAAATATGATGGACTTTCTCCATATATTGTACAACATTTACTTCACATTAGATTAGATTATTTACTCAACTCAATAGGCTTGTAAAATTCTATTCACACATACTTAATTTTTACTCATCTTAAAAGGCTTGTAAAAATAGTTCCAACAATCCCCCACGTGAATAGAAATAATCTACACATATGCAAGACTCGAAAGAACTTATACAGACTAGACTTAACTAAGACTAGATAGACGGACTTTACGAGAGTATAAGCAAAAAACTATATGTATGTGATGTAGTAGCGTTTTCCAGCCTTGAACTACTCATTGTTAGTATCTGTCGGATTTACTTTTCTGGTAGTGAACTTGATGTCTTGAACCACCTTAAAGTTTATGTAAACCGAGTCAACAGATATTAACACAGCTGCGTTTTCTCGTGGTGTTAAATTCTCATGTTTGTGTTCATTTTGGCCGTAAACTTGTCTGGTGTTTCGTGAGTCAAGTAGGAGGGTGTAGCCTGATCAACTCCTAGAAACGGCCCCATTTCACACTCACTAGGTGATTGCCATGTGCACCTGTCATAAACACAATAAAGTACCATGTTATACTTTATATACATGTATATGAAGCCCATGGTCTTATCTCATTGAAAGCCAATGCTTAACCTTATACTTACAGGAGCTCTGTTATCATCTTGGGATATGGGCAGGTTACAGTGCTTTTATCGGATTGTTTGAATTAGTTATCCCCTTGAACCAAATTCTTGGGATCTCCTGTCTCGATGGTGGGGTTTTCATCAAACATCCTTAGTTGTAGGCAATAAACTCATTCCCTTTGATGATTTTAACATTTGATTTTTGATAACCTTTAGTAAATGGATCCGCAAGGTTGTCAATTGACTTTATATAGTCCAAAGATATTACACCGCTTGAGATCAAGTGTCTAATGGTCTTATGACGTCGTCTTATGTGTCGCGACTGCCATTATAGAGCGTATTCAGTGCCCGAGCTATAGCCGACTGACTATCACAACGTATGTGTAGAGCTGGAACTGGTTTCTTCCACATTGGAATATCTTCCAAAAGGTTACGAAGCCATTCTTCTTCTTCAGCTGCTTTGTCTAAAGCAATGAACTCAGATTCTATTGTGGATCTGGCCAATACTGTTTGTTTGTAAGATTTCCAAGATATCGCTGCACCTCCAAGTGTAAACACATGTCCACTTGTGGATTTCGAGTTCTTAGAGTCAAATATCCAGTTTGCATCACTATATCCTTCTAAGACTCCTGGTTCTTTACCATAGTGCAGCCCATAACTTTTGGTGTACAGTAGATAATTCAATACCCTTGTTATGGCTTTCCAGTGTATTTTACCTGGATTGCTTGTATATCGACTTAATACGTTTACCGCATGCGCTAAATCGGGTCGTGTACAATTGGTTAAGTACAATAGACTTTCAATGACCCTTGCATACTCCACTTGCGACACTAGACGAGGACACTAGCTCGTCTGCGTTTTTAGTTAAGTGCAATTGAGTGTCTAGTTGGAGTTTTCGCAATTCCATTTGAGTAATTTTTAAACTTCTCAAGTATTTTTTCAACATAAAATAATGATCCTGAGATAAAATTATCCCATCATGATTTCTCGTGATTTTAATGCCGAGAATAATATCCGCAAAACCCATGTCTTTCATGTCAAACCGACTATGAAGCATGTTTTTGGATCGTTGGATGATATCTTTGTTACTGCCAATGATGTGCTTGTCATCAACGTACATACACAACAAAACATACCCGCTAGGAGTACATTTGAAGCAAATGCATTTATCACATTTGTTGATGCTGAATCTGTTTGACATCATTACAGTGTCAAACTTTTCATGCCATTGTTTCGGTGCTCGCTTGAGCCTATACAATGACTTGTCAATTCGACATACTTTGTTTTCTTGACCCTGGACTATGAATCCTTCGGGTTGCTTCATGTATATCTCCTCTTCTAAATCTCCATTTAGAAAGACAGTTTTAACATCCATTTGATGGATTTCCAAGTCTCTTAATGCTGCAATTGCAATCAATATTCTGACTGAAGTTATTCTTGTCACTAGAGAATAGGTGTCAAGGAAATCTAGACCTTCCTTTTGTCTTTTTCCTTGCACCACAAGTCTGGCCTTGTACTTATCAATTGAGCCATCAAGTTTCAACTTGGTTTTCATTAGCCATCTACACCCTAGTGTTTTGAACCCTTGAGGTAACTCAGTTAACTCGTAGGTATGGTTCTGCATTAATTTCACTATTGGCTGCTTTCTACCAAAAAGGTGCGTTGGGTGTAGACATGGCTTCGGCGTAAGATTTTGGCTCATTCTCAGTGAGAACTACCGTTATAAAATCTTCACCATATGACTTTTCCTTACGAGCTCTTTTGCTTCATCTAGTTTCGTCTTTCATTTCTTCTGCTTCAGTTACAGAAGTGCCAGAAGTACTTGCTTCATTAATAGAGGTCACCGCATCTCTTTCTTCACGAGTGCGTTTTGGATATTGTTTATCCTTACATGGAAATATATTTTCAAAGAATGAAGCAGTCTTTGATTCTATGATTGTATTGACATGAATGTCTGGTATACCTGATTTATGAACCATAAACCTATATGCACTGCTTTTGGGTGCATAGCCGATGAATATACAATCCACGGTTTTCGGTCAAATTGAACCTTTTTAGGAGGTGGCACGCCGCTTTTGCTAGGCACCCCCACACTTTGAGATATTTGTACGATGGTACATTGCCTTTCCAAAGTTCATATGGCGTTTTGCCAGATACCTTATGAGGTATTTTGTTGAAGATTTCATTTGCGGAGAGAAGAGCTTCCCACCCCCCCCCCTGGGCTACACCAGATTCCTGCAACATTTCATTCATCATCTCTTTCAGAGTTCGGTTCTTGCGTTCTTCAACTCCGTTAGATACAGGTGAATAGAGAGTGGTTGTTTGATGGATAATGCCATTTTGTTGACAAAACGTATTAAAACGTCCATCATACTCGCCTCCTCTATCACTTTGGACTATTTTGATAGTCTTTTGCAGTTGTTTTTCAACTTCGAGTTTATACCAGTTGAATTTTTTCATGACTTCATCTCTACTACGTAATAAGTATACGTAACAGTACATTATGCAATCATCAATGAAAGTCACAAAATACTTTTTACCGCCTCTAGTTTGTACGTACTTTAAGTTGAACAAATATGTGTGTATTAAACTTAGAGGTTCGGTCATTCTTTCGACATGAGATGATGGTGTTTTTGTGAGTTTTGCTTGGACACAAACTTCACATTTGTCATTCCTAATTTTGGACCTTGGGATCATGTTTAAATTCATTAGTATTTCTATAGACTTTTGATTTACATGTCCTAATCTTTCATGCCAAATATTAGATGAGTCAATGATATAAGCAACTGGATTCTTATTCATTGATTTTTCGGAATTAGGTTGATCGTTTTTCTTAAGGATTGTCATTACACACATTTTGAATAATCCATATTTGGCGAAACCTTTTCATATGAAAACATGATTCTTTCCGAGTATCAGCTGGTCGGATTCGAAGTGAATTCCAAAACTGTGTGTACTCATCAGAGATCCGAAAATCAGATTTTTCCTCATGTTTGGAACATGTTTTACGTTGGTGAGAATGATCTCCATTCCAGAAGTCATCTTCAACACAACTTTGCCAGTACCTTTGATCTTAGATTGGGATATGTTTCCCATCTTTACATGATCTTCAGATTTACATTTCTGATAAGTACTGAACATATCTCTATCAGTGCAGATATGTGTAGTGGCACATGTGTCATACCACCAAGTTTTGGGATTTTCTTCAACCATATGAGCTTCTGTGACCACAGCACATAGATCCGCTTCAGTTAGGATGGATTGATTTTCCCCATGGCTTTTCTACGACATTCAGATGATTTATGTCTCATCTTGCCGCAATTGCCACATCTCCCTCCGAAATTATTCTTCATGGGAGGTTGAGCTTGTCTTTTGAAGTTCGAGGGTGCCTTTTGAATAAGCTTCACCTCGAATTTTTGAAATCTTGCCTTCACTTTACCCTTGTTCCGATACTCAGCCACATTAGCATCTTGAGTACGGAATGGCCCATCTTTGTCACGTTTCTGAAGCCGGGTAATTAAGTTTGCTAAAGTCAAGGCTTTTTGCTTGTAAGCAAGATAATTTTTGAAGTCTTCCCAACTTGGATGAAGCTTCTACATGGAACAATTCACTGTGAAGATCTCACAGAGCTTCATACCTTCGTCAGCGAACTCTTGAAAGATCAATTGTATCTCAAGAACTTGTTCCATGATAGGTCGTGAATCGACCATCCCGAAGTTGAAAAATTTTACAGTAGCAAATTTCCCCGAGCCTACATTGAAGGATTTGTATCTTTTCTCCAAAGCATCCCATAGGTCTTTGGAGGTTTCAATCTCGTTGTATACATTGAACAGCTTGTCCACCAAGCGGTTTTGGATGTAGCCTTTACATAGGAATTTACCATGCTTTAAGGCTTGCCAACGCCCTTGGATCTGTATTATCGGCAAGTAGCATTGGTTTGACTTCGGTAAGATACCTTGCCAAATTCAATATAGTCAGAAACAAATGCATTCTTTGCTGCCATTGTTTAAAGTTCGATCCATCGAACTTATCGGGCTGAAGTCCGCTTACGTTGCTTGGTACAACCGGAACTTGTGTAGGTTGCGTTCCAAGTGGTAGACCATTCCCGAATTGGGTTGTCGGCTAACTTGTTGAATCACCTTTCACCCCAATGAATGTAGTCATTGATGAATCTGTTCACAAATCGTAGTAAGTATTGTGAACTCAATTCGAATATGCAATTTAAATTGCAAATAATCGTTCTCAGAATCGCTAAGAAGCGTTCTTGAACTTTAATAGTCGTATTTGGTATTTCGCCAAAAGGCCATCCTAAACGCTATTTCTTTTTAGAAAAATGAGATCGTGAACCTTTCAATGAGTGTTACATAAATCATTTTCTAAGGATGATTCGTCTTTTTACCAAAACGTTTTGAAGAAAAGCTAAAGAGCGTTCTCAGAACCGTTTCAGATGATTTAAAAACGTCTATAAATCCGTTTATAAAATCGTTAAGAAATGTTGTTCGCAATATTCAATCCAATTCAACTAATACGTAGGAAGCGGATTCATTGAGTTAAGTATGTTAGGACGCGAGAATCCAGATTGAAAGTTTTGAAACAAAGTGCGATGATAACGATAATATAAAGCCGAAAAACTTTAGAAACCCGATATGGAAAAGACAAATACATGGAGTCGTGATTTGACTTTCCTTAACTCAATAAATAGCCCGTAGGTGAGACGGTTTCTGTACGATTTTGAGTCCCAGGATAAAACCACGTGAGACTATTTTGCTTCACCCAAAATATAATATGCGAACCAACTCTCGAGACTTACTTTGAAAGACTAGAGGTATTGCTGAAACTTTTGTATGTGGAAGCTTATATATGAATATGTGAGTTCTTAAGTGTATGAGAGTATGTCCTTAATGGAGATGTAAGATGTCTATTTATAGGAGAGATTCACAAAGCTTAGTCAATGAGTTTGCTTAAGCTTTTGACATTTGTTACTAAGTCATCAAGGTTAGACACCAACTGAGTTTTAGCAGTTGTCATTTGTCACTAAGTTGCGTTGCATAGCTTGGTCACTAAGTTAGATTAGTCATCAAATTTACTTAGTTTAAGCCATTTGTCACCAAATAGTCTTACCTTAGTCATCAACTTAGTAAAAGGCTTTCTCCATCATTTTACTCAGCCCATCGGCTAGCAAAATATGATTGATTTTCTCCATATAAAGTACAACATTTACTTAACATTAGATTAGATTTTTTACTCAGCCCAATAGACTTGTAAAATTGTAAAATTCTATTCACACATACACATGCTTAATTTTACTCAGCTGAAAAACTCGTAAAAATAGTTTCAATAAAATAATGATGACATAGCACCTAGAATCCCATCAGTGAAATATCTCTGAATGCAAGGTTAGGAAAAATATTCGAGATTCGAGGATCGATCTAACCTAGATCCTTATATATATATATTTCATATAGTATTATTTTATAATTAAGAGGGTAATATCTGATACTTATCAGAAAAACTTAATTGTAATGATGTCCTGCTTTGGGAGGAAAAATGAATGAAGAATGGTATTAAAAAGAGATCAATGCCTCATTTTGTTGTATTTTTTTATTTCCTATGATAAATATGTTCTAAAAGTTACAAAAATTAACTTTCCTTTACTATGTAATAATTTAATTATTTTAACTTTATATTAAAAGATTCGAACGATTACAGATGAATTCGGACTGAATCCAAATATTAAGAGACCTTGTAAGGAATATTTCATTTACCTATTATATGGTCTTATAGTTATCCGTTTTCTATTGGATTATTGTTATTCCTTAATATATTTGGTGACCAATGAAATTAAAATAAAGGAGTAATTCCTAACTTATCTCTACCTTGATGGACGGTTGAGATTAATATAAAGGAAACCCTAAAGAGGAATTAGGTCATCTCTCCACCTATAAATACATATCTTTAGACCATCATAAAGATATTCCAAAAGCAACAACTAACGTTATAGGCGAGGTGAGAGAAACCTAAGAGTTCCTAAGAAGAGATTGAGCTGTTCATCATCCATTCAAGATTCAATTCAGGAAGATCTCTCAGGCACAATGAATCCAAGTAACTCTAGAAACATTCATATGATTCTATTATGTGATTAACCTAGATGTTTAAAGATCTTAGGGTTCATGTAAATTTAACTTACATATGGTATCAGAGCATGGTTATGAACATATGTTTAATCCATTAAGAATAATAGATCTATGAACTTGATAATTGAAATTGATAGATCTGAGTATTAAGATTTATAGATCTGCTTATTATGAGTTTTATTTTCGTATGTGTACGAACTTTGTGCATCTGAAATAATTATTTTTCTGTTTATGAGAGTCG
>NC_027754.1:16294593-16295818 GCF_000695525.1 Brassica oleracea var. oleracea
AAATTATAATTTTCCGCAGTACAGAATCCGTGCAAAAACGGTGTTCTGCAAATTAGGGTTTTTCCACAAACCCTTTTCCGTGCAAATTTTGGGATTATGTAAATTAGAGTTTCCAAAGACATATCCTGTGAATAATGATTCGTGAAGTTTTTGTGTAAAATTGATAATAATAATTGGTCTGTGCATAATTAGTACAGCGTGTTTTGTATATACTGCAGAATTGTTTTGCACAGAATTCGTACAAAACCGATTGTGCACTTAAAGTTATAAACTTTTCTATTCATAATCTGTATAGAAATAATTTATATACTAAAACACAATTAGTACAAAACATTATTTCACATAAAGTGCTTATTAGGGTTTAGATATCACCACAGTAACTTTACCTTAATAGTTGCAACTAAAAATCATTATTTAAGCCAAGTTTTTGATCTTCTTATGAATTATTTAGTTACTCACAGGTAGGCTATGATCATGAGAATTGATTAATTATTTAAGAGCGTATGTATTGTGTAAACTAAAGACATCCACAGATGATTTGGTTTGAGTAATTCAATACATCACTCAATAATGAAATGATTGTTATCGTGAAAGCTAAGGATATCCACAGATAACTTAGTTTGAATAATTCGGTACATCATTCAATAAAGTTCCATGAATCTGTGATCTTATATGAGATTATGTGATTCCCACAGGAACATTATAATTTCTTGTCATATACATTCAATTTTTTTGTGTTGATTAAGTTATGAAGCGTAATTAATATTTGTTATATCTCTAAAATGTAGCAACTTCTTCCGCTAGTTTGTCATCTATGGTCTCTTCTGTCCCCATCCTCATTGGAACCAACTTCTCTGAATGGAAAGAGAAAGTTGAGTTCACATTAGGTGTACTAGATTTGGACTTGGCACTTCGTGAAGAAGAGCCTAGCCAACTCACTAATGATAGTACTGAGGAAGAAAAGGCTTTCCATAAAGCGTGGGAGAAAGCTAACAGATTGAGCATCATGTTCTTAAGGATGACAATAGCTAGCAACATCAAAACTTCCCTTCCAGTTGCAGAGAAAGCTAAGGCTTATCTAGCGGCTATAGAAGAACAGTTTAAGACTGCAGACAAATCCCTTGCTGGGAAACTTATGGCAGATCTTACAACCATGAAACATGATGGCACAAGGTCTATGCATGAACATTGCATTGAAATGACCAATCTTGCGGCTAAGCTAAAG
>NC_027754.1:16295915-16297445 GCF_000695525.1 Brassica oleracea var. oleracea
AGACATTTTTAGAAAGATTGCCCTAAAAGAAAAGAATGGTTTGAAAAGAAAGGTAATCCTATGGGTTCAGTAAGCTTTTTCGAATCTAACTTTGCTCATGTTTCTTCTGATACTTGGTGGATTGATAGTGGTGCTAATGTACATGTAACTAATTCCTTGCAGGGATTCCTTACAACCCAGACCATAAATCCAAGTGAAAACTATATACTTATGGGGAATCGAGACAAAGCGCCAGTTGAAGCTATTGGCACTTACCGTCTCATTTTAGATAGTGCATTTTGTTTGGATTTATTTCAGACTCTTTATGTTTCATCTATTTCCCGTAATTTAGTTTCAGTAAGCAAACTTGATTTGGCTAGTTTTAAGTCTTCTCAAGGAGATGGTTGTTTCAATTTATTTTTGAACTCTAATAAAATTGGTTCTGGAATATTAGTTAATGGTTTTTACAAATTAAATTTGTCTGGTCAAAATTATGAAACACATCTCACCCTGCAAGATAAACGTAAAACTAAAGCATGTGCGAATGATTCATATTTCTTGTGGCATAAAAGACTAGGACACATTTCCAGTAAAAGAATCAAAAGATTGGTAAAAGATGGAGTCGTACCGAATCTTGATTTTACCAACGGTAAAGAGTGTGTAGATTGCATTAAGGGTAAGCAAACTAAACACACTAAAAGAGGAGCCACAAGAAGTACACAGCTTCTTGAAATCGTACATACAAATATTTGTGGACCTTTTGACGTTCCAACTTTTGGAGGTGAAAAGTACTTCATTACTTTTATCGATGATTATTCACGTTATTGTTATCTCTATCTGTTGCATGCAAAGTCTCAATCTATGGATGTTGTACAAGTATTCAATACTGAAGTTGAGAGACAATCAGATAGTAAGGTGAAAATCTTTAGGTCAGATAGAGGTAGTGAATTTTATGGCAGATATGATGAAACAGGACAACATCCTGGACCATTTGCCAATCTCTTCCAGAAATTAGGAATCGTTGCTCAATACACAACGCCTGGTTCTCCATGGCAGAATGGTGTAGCTGAAAGGCGTAATCGTACTTATATGGAAATGGTTAGATCCATGATGAGTCATGCTAATTTACCTATATCCTTATGGATGGATGCATTACGAACTACAGTCCATTTCTTGAACCGAGTTCCTAGCAAGGCAGTTCCAAAGACTCCTTTTGAACTGTGGAAAGGCTGGAAACCTAGTCTGTCACACCTCCAAGTTTGGGGATGTCCAGCTGAAGCAAGAATATACAATCCACATGAAAAGAAGATTTATGAGAATGGTGAGATTAGTGGGAGTGATAAAATTCAAGATGTGATCATTCAATAAATTAGGGTAAATATCCCTTTACCCTTAGTTCCGAATGTTGGGAATCCTCCTGTTATAGAACCGTTGCACAATGAGGAAAACCAGTTGAATGATCCACCACTCCTTAATGAAAATATCGCCAATAATGAACATGAAGCACACGAGGAACCATCATTAAGAAGATCAACTCGTGAGAGAAGATCA
>NC_027754.1:16298727-16307734 GCF_000695525.1 Brassica oleracea var. oleracea
CAAAAGAGAAAAGTTTGTCATTGAACATATAGGCACTGGACTTATGGTTGCATACATATTTACAAAAGCTTTACCTCCAAAGACTTTTATGAAGCATGCTGAAAGTATGGGTCTTGAGGATAGCGTCTAATGTTGTTTGTTTACGATTAGCCTATGTATGACAATTATTTGAGCTCTTTTATGACTTTTACTTCTTTTATATATTCTGTTTCCAATGTGCACACACATTATTGTTGGTTGGATTTATGATAACAAAATGAGTCTCTCGTTAAAGACATTAAAGGGACCATTACGATATCCTACTTATGTTTATGGTCTAACTATGAAGGTGGTCAATGCGGTAGTACATGGAAGGGATCATGTTGCAGAATGATGTGCGACCGCCATGACTCTCATTGATTACTAGATTAGTCAAGACACTTATGATGACCAAATGAAAGAGTAAAGTTATAGCATATTATGCCGACCTTATGATTCCATAAAGAAAACATTAGTGGATCTCACTAACGACCAAGTGGGAGACTCTAAGGAATATTTTCTTTCCCTATTATATGGTCTTATAGTTATCCGTTTTCTATTGGAATATTGCTATTCCTTAATATATTTGGTGACCAATGAAATTGGAAATAAATGAGTAATTCCTAATTTATCTTTACCTTGATGGACGGTTGAGATTAATCTAAAGGAAACCCTAAAGAGGAATTAGGTCCTCTCTCCACCTATAAATACATATCTTTAGACCATCATAAAGATATTCCAAAAGCAACAACTAACGTTATAGGCGAGGCGAGAGAAACCTAAGAGTTCCTAAGAAGAGATTCAGCTGTTCATCTTCCATTTAGGATTCAATCCATTCAGGAAGATCTCTCATGCACAATGAATCCAGGTAACTCTATAAACATTCATATGATTCTATTATGTGATTAACCTAGATGTTTAAAGATCTTAGGATTCATGTAAATTTAACTTACAGACCTAGGAGCTAGATAGCTATATCTTGAATTCCATAAATATGAAATTAAATATTGAATATTGTAAGATAAGAGAAATTGTCAAATATACCACATTCATAATATTACTTTTTATGTTTACACTAACCAATTTTACCCTCATTTTTAAAGAGGAAAAAATACATTTATAACTATAGGATTAACTAATCTAGACTTAAAGATTAGAGTTGAAGTGTAGGATATGATTCTTAGAATGTGAAATTTAAGATTCTAATAAATATATAAATAAATAATTAAAAATATAATTTTTAGAAAAAATAGTTTCATAAATAATTTTCGATTTTCATAAAGAAATTTTGAAAAAAAAACTTGAAAAAAATTCAAAAAAAAAATTATAAAAAAATTCGAATTTGAAAAAGTATAATGTTTTTTTTTTAATAATTATTTATTATATATATATATATAAAGCAAAAGATTTTTTGAATCTTAGTGAAAAATATATTTTTAAAAATATCTTTTTAGTAGTGGTAATCATGAATAATGATACTAAAAAAATTGGTAAACATGAAAATTCAAGATAATTTATTTTGTTACTTATCAACGTAAACATTACACGCACGGATGGATGTCTTTCATGTTGATGTCAAGTTATTAAAAAAACATGTTGATATCAATTAAGTAAATATTTGTCCATAAAAATTCAAACGTGGAGGCATCAAAATTTTCTTTATTGAAACAATCTGGATCATACTTAGTCTTCGGTTTTGATTAGTTATGAACTTATGATCAGTTACATGTTTTTTAATCAAAGTTTAAAAAACAAGAAAAGATTCAATACAGTCAGAAGATACGTTAGTTAACATTATGGAATATTTTTCAACAACATGAGATTACTTTAGATTTTGATTTCAAATATATGAACATCAATGTCTTAATCTTTAATGACCAAAAAAAATTTTGGTGATCAAATGACAAGTTTTTTATTTGAACATGATCAAATGACTAAAGTTAGGATTCTGAATCTACATTGCCAAACAGCCTCTCATCATGTTACGTACCTGGCAGGAGCGGATGAGCCATCGGAAATGTTTGATCCAAAAATGGTATTTATGCTGAAATGTTTGTTGAATCAATACAATAAAAGAATCTAAAAATAAAAGAATCTAAAAATAAAATATTAGATTCTTGAGGTTTAGGAGAAATCTTGAAGGATCAAATGAGAAATGAACATCAAAAAGAATTTATAGATCAAAGATTGTATTACAAGAGTGATCGAGTAAATCTAAATCTATAAATTCTTTGTAAGAAGTGTTTAATGTGTAAAATGGGAGAAGAAATCCCCTTTGCTCAAGAGATATATCTCTTTATTTATACAAAGATATGTCTAAGACTTCTTATTAATATGAGCCTAGTTCAATGTTTAATGGACTTTGAGGAGGATGTAAATCCATCTCCAACAGGAAACACACGTGATTGTCATACTACTTGACATGTATATATTTACATGTCGACATTCGATTATACAAAAAAATTAATGGTAACTTGTACGCGTTACGTGTACATTCGTATGCAAATGGATAAGCATGTTGGATTCGCCTTGTATTTAACATTTTTTTTTTTTTTTTTTTTTAGAAGGGTTAAACCCGGATCTATTAAAGACACAGACCTGACCCCCGGATAGAAGTACAGCCCACGGATAGACCCTCTCCTGGGCATTCAAATGAGCCGAAAGCATAGCTCATATTCGTGTGGTCAGTGGGAATCGAACCCGGAACCGTATCGGGGCCGAAGCTCCCTCAAGTACCACTAGGCTAACCCCGCTAGTTTAACATTTTTTGTCTTGATCGTTTTATGTTCGAGAAAGAAACGCGAGATTTGTGTCGGTTTTTCAGGAGGAATCTTTTATATATCCCTTTAAATCCTTTTTACTATAGAATAAGCTTTATCTGGTAAGCTCTCTCTTGTGTGGACAGCAGCACAGATGCAGGTTGAAGAAAAGATATTTCATCATATACGAGTTTTCTGAATTAATATTAGAAACACCTACGTATAATTCTAAAAAATTCTATAATAACCATAATCGTGTGTTTATTAACTAATGTATGTTATTTCAAAAAAAAAAAACTTTTGTATGTAAAACCATAAAATATACAATATTGGATTCGACCTTCGTCATCAATTCCACACCATTAGCATCATCATGATGTTATTGATGACTAACCAAGCCATGAGAATCAAAAATTGACTCCATACGTTCACAAAGGCCCATTAGCTCGATAGTCTGGATGGAACTAGGCCCTTTTAACTAAGCCCATTAACGATATGATCTTCCATCTATAACAAATATAAAAGAAGACAGAAAACCCATGTAGCTTCTCTCAATGATATCATAGACTCCAGTATTTTTTTTTTTTTTTCGTCAAGGTGTACTCATATTAATATAAAGAGGTTTTCCAACAACAAAGTGATCACTACTAAAAACTCATGCTACCAGTCCCCTGTATAAACAAACAGAGCAACGTAAAACCAAACTCCAAACCAAAAGAGCAAGAGATCGGTTTGAAACTCAACTCTCAGTTCGAACCACTCAACCGATTTTAAACTTCCTCCCATTCCCCACAGAAGACATCCAGTCAGAGGGTCAGACTTTCATTAACAAAAAGCTCGAAAAGCCAGGACGGATGCCCAGCAGCCACATACGAGTTGATGAGCCCATATTTCGTGACACTTTGAGCAATGAAAAAAGCCCCTCTATTAGCTTCTCTGTTGATCACTGAGAGCCTCCAATGTCGAATTTCTGTCAATTCCTTTTCCATCTTTGAGACTTGGAACAGAAAGGACGGCCATGCCTGAGGTCTTTCTGCTGCACCAAACAGCTCTCTAAACTCTCCTTCAAAAACAATTCTGGATTGTCTTTGGCTCTTCATGCTTTCCAATGCCCACAACACCACTACCAGTCTAGCCTCATCCCTAGTTTTAACTCTCGAGAAAGCTCTTCTACTATGGCAGAGTACCAATCCTCTCTCATTCCTTAGAACCCAAGCTCCTCCAACCAAGCTATAATTAGTATATATTGGCTGATTCTGCCTCTATAATTAGTCACAAGGTTGTGATGCAGCCACAAATGGGATCAAAGTGTGCTCATAACACGTCATGTCTCATGTTCCATTTTACACTCCCAAAACATGTTATGTGTGCTGCTATATTGGATCAAACCAAGGGAATGACAAGGTTCGGCCCATCAGTGAAGCAAGCCTGCAGCAGAGAGTATGAATTTCTAGAAGGCAGATGATCTTATCACTTGCCAGCTGTAAGGAATAAAGAATAACACGTGAGCTACTAGTGTAATCCTATGTGCTCCTAACGGCCTTGTCACCTACGTCTGGCTGAGGTTGGGATTTCTATTTATAGTTTGTTCTGAGTAGAGAAAGCTATCTAGCGTTTAGATCAATCAAGAGAGAAGGGGGGGAGGTGAGGGTACTCCATGATAAACCTCTCAAGATTCTTGAGTCCTTGTAAACACATTTCTATTTAATATAATCGTTGTCCAGCTTTATATTTGCTTTGTTCTCTGTTGGGGGATACATCTCTCATAACAAAACACATCATAAAACCCATAAGAAACCTTACTATATAGCAAAGAATCCAAAAGTAGAGTAGAAGCATTCGACAAGAAAGAAAAAAAGTGAATTATATCTGTATGGCGTTAAGAGAGATGGTACTAGGCTTTAGCAAAAAAATTAGCAAAAAAAAGAGAGATGGTACTAGATGAGCGTGATGATATACAGAGCTATAGTGAGCCATCTATTTCTCTTGATAAAGCAAATTAAGGAGTTTCTTGCACTCATAAATTTAGCCACTGAAGTATATGACAGAATGTGTGGTATAACAAAACAAAAGGGTTTGTGTAGATGAGGATGAGAAGCAAGATTGAAATATATGAAGTCACTGCCACTGGCCAACTGCTTACCTCCACACAGAGGTAGGTTTTATTTGGAGTAAAATTATGTATGGTAAAAGCTACTAGTGTAAATCTCCAAATTTCATAACTAGAGAGGGCGACAAGATCTGTATAAAGTTTATTATACACACATTCAAGTGCAGTTGTCAACAAAAAGAAGATCAGCGACACAAAAGGGATCACCACCAAAACTAAAACCACAAGAACCCTCAATAACCAAATATGAAACCATTAAGACAGTGCCCGAGCACAAGTGAAGGGCTTTGACAAATGCGACTGCAACTGACTAGCTCAATCAAGCCTTTGCTTTTCCTGCCTGGATAGATTGTAGCCGTTGTTGTAACTTCATCATCTGCAAGAGTTTGATTCCATAAAGATCGTCATCACTAGTTTAAGCAAAAGAACAAGTTTCATTTATGTCCATTCGTCTCTCTTCTTTCAAACAAAACAAACTCTTAAATGGTGCTAAATCCACCGCTCAAAAAGACAAAGGAGCGCACTCAGTTTCAAGTCATTACTTCCAGGACATGCATAAGCGGACCCAGAAAACGTCTACTGTATATTTCTTAAGCTAAGTAAATTTAAGCATCAGTGTTCGGAGTATTACTGGTGTTAGCATCCATGTTGAAATGCATTCAAATAAGCATATAATCTGTGAGAGGGATGACTTACTGCTTCCCTCTTGCTGTTTTGTTGTCCTTCGTTATCTTGGAGAGTTGCATCAATCCGTTTCCTGCAAACAATAAACGTTATTCCTAAGGGGCATGACACTATATAGCTCAACATCGGAAGTCATGTTTTCACATAAGTGCAAAACTACATATCCAATACTCTCACAGCATCAACAGCATTCATTAGTATCATAGGACTAGAACGAAAGGATCTCTCTCTCTTTTTTTCCAAGTTGATGTAACAATCCAAAAGAAGAAACTTGGCTACAGTAGCTTCAACACCAAGTAGAAGAAGAAGAAGAAAGAAAACGTACAGTTCAGCAGAGATGTACTCAATACGTTTGCGAACATTGGCATTAGCTTCTGCCAAATCCTGTTTCACTAGCACTGGACCAATCAACTTGTATACGTTCGCGTCGTCTTCTAGCAAATCCAACTCCTGTACTTTATCGAAAATCATTCCCTTTAAATCTCAGAATCATACTCTGTATACAAAAGAGTGAGACATGTATATACCTTAAGAACGAGCTCGTTCTCACCGAGTTGGATCGTATACTTCTTCCTCAGCTGGTGATTCTTCGCGATTTCTCAAGTATGAAACTAAATTTTTTTTAGACACAAACAAGAGAAAGATTTCGAATCTAGGGAACCTATTACCTTTCTGGATTTTGGCGAGATCATTGGCCTTGGCCTCTAGGTCTCTTTGCATATCTCGAAGAGCCATTGATGACGAACTCATCTTCTTCTTCGTCTTCGTCTTGTTCCTCACTCACAGCTTCACCGCCGTGCCGTCGAGTTCTTTAGTACCCCCTGTTTCCAGATGGGCTGAAAAGCCCGTGGCCTTTACAAGGCCCATTACATTTCTGTAAATTATAATAATTTACTAGATTTAAACAGTATTTTGATTAGCCAGACCGGATCAATTGTAAGTCTCTTAGTTAACGAATCCAAGTTGAGCTAATACTCTAATTTGAATTAAACCGTCTAAACCGGTTTAAAATGTTGTGCCGACTTCGGTC
The DNA here is from genome assembly GCF_000695525.1 of Brassica oleracea var. oleracea. Lineage (NCBI taxonomy): Eukaryota > Viridiplantae > Streptophyta > Magnoliopsida > Brassicales > Brassicaceae > Brassica > Brassica oleracea. The sequence continues at coordinate 16,305,329 of NC_027754.1, forward strand.
AACCATAACACGGAGTTCAACCAAATGCAAAACATAATTTGATTAATTTGGATATATAAATGATGTAAAGAATTAAAAATTTGACTGCTTACATAAATACTTTGAAGTTTCTTTACCATCCGACTAAAAGCGCATCAATTTAAGTAATGAAGCCAAAAAATAAATGAGAAAGTCTAGAAGACATTACTATAATTTACATTTGACCCTTCATAAACTAAAAATATTAAATGATAAAGATGAAAAAAAAAACACAAACCTTATATTCGTATACATTCCTGCACCACCGTAGAAGGGAGCTGAAAGTTAAATCGATTACTCATTCAAAGGAGGAACCTTTTGTCAGAACCATGAAGGATTCTGACAAAATCAAAGAGCTTGAAGAGATACCCGCTTCAAAAAAAGATTGAAGGTTTGTTATTTTATTTCTTCAAACTCTCTTTGAAATTCATTTTCTAACTGCTTATATTTGGTTTATTCTTCACATGTATGCTATCGGGTTAGCATTTCATGATTTCTTGTTTGTAAGAGAGAAAAACCCCAAGATTTATTCTGATTCCACTATGCACGAGTCAAGTTCTTATGATGTACTCAATGGTCGGATGGTTCAGATATTTAGGCATAGAAGATCAATCGATCTGTATATTGATATAAACATGTAATGGGTTTTCTTCTATTTCTTTAAGCTCTTCTAATTTTCAAATGATTTGTATGTTGATTTTTTCTTCAGAAAAAGTAATATATTCTAGTTAACGGTAAATATTTATTGTTAGAATCAGAATTTTTTTTTTTTAAAGACAAATCAAAGTCTAACCCAAAGTGTATTCATATTTCTAGAAAAGATAAGTTCTTAAGACTCACTTGTGGTTAAAATGTTTACTGTTATAGCTAATACCTTGACACTATTCTTATTACTCTGAACTGAAATTTCTTGTTTGTCGGTGGTCAGGAATTGACGTGATCTGTGAAGATTACAGCTCAAAGTTCTTCTAGACTTCAAGGTAATCCTAAAAAGACATGGTCTTACAGAACATCAAATAGAAAATCAATTTTCAGTAAATCATTCAATCTATACACGACTACTATGTATCTTAATAAATTCTCTTTGATAACATAGATATAGAATGTCAAAGAACCCAATCGAGAAGAACATCAGTGAACTTATACAAACATAAATATTGTATTGAATGTTTTATATTTTACGTACTTTACATCTCTGAAAGTGATTCACGTAATACGCATTGAAAGTCGACCAAATTGAGAAACTATCATCTGTCGTCAGATTGAACAAATCCCATCTTATATGCTTGGTCTGTAGACCAATACATATCAGAAACTCTGAAAAAGAATGTGTTTACTTTGAGGCTTTAGAATGCAGTATATATAACAAAAGTTAAGGCCGATAGTTTAGCATATTCCCATTTAATACAGTTATATAGAGAATATCCTCGTAATCACATATCTTGACAATCAAGGTTATTTAAGTTATGAAAATTAGATTTTCAGATTTATTGAGTTCGATATTGATGTTAACAAAATTTATAATTTCTTGTTTTGATTTTTAGTTATTGATAAGTAGAAGATTTGCAACTATAATGATTGGTCGGGTATTTATGATTTAGTATATTAACTTCCGAAAATTTAGTTTCTATTTTCTTTTACTTTTTTTTTATTTGAACCAGATTTGCAACTATAATGATTAGCCGGGTATGTTGCACAGTTATTAAAGATCTCGTTATATTCACAAATTTGAGTTTTAAGCCAATAAAAGCTTTTTTAATATGTCGAAGGTTATTTAATTGTTATCCATATGTGTAGGTTGATGGTTATTTTTTACTAAATTATGAATAAATTAAAAAAATGATTTGGGTTTCGGGGTTAATTTGTTTCTTACTACACATCTAAAATTGCAACCTTCCAAATTTATAAAAACTAGGATAAGAACTCCGCCTTGCGCATGGTGAGTTTATTTGTATATATTATCGATAGTTTCTTTTATATATTTGATCATTTTATTTATATATATAAAATATTTTTTGTTGTTATTATATAATTTCTTTCCGATAGATCGGATCAATTTTTATTAAAAATAATGGAACAAAACTATAATTAATACATCATGGGTTGATCGGATTGGACATTAAACAAATTATGACATAAAAACTTTATTTTTTCTATCGAACACATTCTTTAAAGAAATGAACAGTATTGTTTTCACAGTTGAATTATTTTGACTTTTATCTTCCATATGGTTTTGAAAGCTTTCAAATCAACCATCGAATTGATACATGTCATTTTAATGTTTTTAGTCGTATACTTAAGGAAAACTTACATTTTTGTAATTTAAAATCGTTTTAAAAAAAATTCAAAATATAACATAAAAGAAAAAATCTAACATATAAGAAAAAT
>NC_027754.1:16307814-16308582 GCF_000695525.1 Brassica oleracea var. oleracea
TAATTTAAAGTCATTTTAAAAAATTCAAAATATAGCATATAAGAAATAATCTAATTTTTTAATTATATGGTTAATGTGATTGTTTATTTTTTTAATAATATAAAATTAAAAAAAATAAAGAAGGATGCAAAAATTGTTATCAAATCTTTATTATTCATAATCATTCATTGTCATATATATGTAAATCATATTAGGTAATTCTGTAGCTTTTATTTAAGGAAAGAATACACAATTCTTATATTTTAGATTAATATAATGTTCTCTAGTGGACATTAAACAAATTATGACACAAAAACCTTATTTTTTCCATCGAACACATTCTTGAAAAAAATAAACAATATTGTTTCCACAGTTAAATTATTTTGACTTTTATCTTACATATGGTTTTGAAAGCTTTCAAATCAACCGTCGAATTGATACATGTCATTTTAATGTTTTTAGTCGTATACTTAAGGAAAACTTACATTTTTGTAATTTAAAATCGTTTTAAAAAAAATTCAAAATATAACATATAGGAAAATTCTAACATATAAGAAAAATATAACATATAAAGTGTCCTCATTTTTGTATTTTAAAGTCGTTTAAAAAATATATATAACATATAAGGTTACTCATTTTTGTAATTTAAAGTTATTTAAATTTTTTTAAAATATAACATATAAGAAAAAATCTAGTTTTTTTTATTATATGGTTAATGTGATTGTTTATTTTTTTAATAATATAAATTTAAACAAAAAATGAAGAAGGATGCAAAAATTGTTATCAAAT
>NC_027754.1:16310180-16321142 GCF_000695525.1 Brassica oleracea var. oleracea
TTTTAAAAAATTTAAAATATAACATATAAGAAAAAATCTAATTTTTTTTATTATATGGTTAATGTGATTGTTTAGTTTTTTAAAAAATATAAATTTAAACAAAAAATGAAGAAGGATGCAAAAATTGTTATCAAATCTTTATTATTCATAATCATTAATTGTCATATATATGTAAATCATATTAGGTAATTCCGTAGCTTTTATTTAAGGAAAGAATACACACTTCCTATATTTTAGGTTAATATAATGTTCTCTAGTGTTATATAATTATGAAATAATGTGACACCATTAGATTAAACTATACTTTAAAATAGATGCTCTAGAATTCTTTGAAATGGAATTTAGAAGGCATTTAGAGTGCCACCTAGGAATTGGGTTTTTTCTAATTAATACAAAATTAAGGTTCTAATTTTTCAAATGCTTCTCAATTAATATAGAGGGGATACTCGTCAATGTGTTTTGCGATGACAGTAATTATAATTGGTAAACTTAGATCCTAAGTTAAAACGTAAAGAAAATTTAAATGATCAGTTTGTTTCATTAATTCAGTTAATAACGCTGAAAAGGATAAGAAAATTGTAAGTTTCAAAAAAATTAATGGTGTTTATTGAATATCTATTGGCTAAAAATTATGAAAATTTGTTATTCACAAAAAACAATGCATATTTAATAAGTTTTCTTAATATATGTAAAAAGTTTAGAATATGCATCTTTTAAAAATAGAGGGAGTAATTAGTTTTCCACGGGGCTGTACAAATAAAATGAGGACTCGAGATAGTGCACTTAATATGGGCCCACAAATTATATCACTATCGATGGTTTTGGAAATATGCATTGCGGATAATACAATTGACTTTTTATTTGGGATATTCTCTTATTTATTTTTGGGAAAATTGTTTTTTTACTCCAAAAAAATGATAACAATGTCGCTAATTCTTTTTTGTACCACTTTTTCCTCTAATACCCTTTAATATTTTCTAAAATAAATTAAATAAATAGTTTTACAAACAAACAAAAAAATTCAAAAATAGTAACTACTAATGAAAAACCTATATCAATTTATTAGTGTTTTTTTCCAGTTTTAAAAATGTTTAAATCATAATTTCATATTTTGTTCTACAAAAAGTAGAATTGACATTCTACACAGTAGAAAATTTAATCCATTTTTTTTATTGAATCTAATATGTTTAGAATTCGTGATCTACGTAAATAATAGTAATCTAAAAATATTTTGAAAACACATTCCGCGCTTAACCTATTGTTCTAAAATCTATAGAATTCAGAATCGACACGTTACTATAAATCTAAAACCTGTAGAAATTAGAATCTACACATTACTATAAATCTAAAACTAGTAGAAATCGATTTCAAACATGTTTATTGTGTTCTATATATAGTATAATACAGATTTTACGGATAATGATAACCAGTTCCAAAAATATAGGAAGATAATATTTGGAAATATTCATTTTTTTATTTAATAAATCATTTTTTAAATAGTGATTTATGCATATATATTGATTTCTGTTTATAAACTTTTTAAACTTAAAATAAAATATACACAATAAAAAGTTATCTTTTTTTTTAACGTCTGGAAACGAATTCATAATGTCATGGAAGAAACAACAACCAATAGAGCAACAAAGGAAATCAAAAACATAAATAACACCATTGAAGATGATGAACCTACACAAACTCAACCTTAAGGGAAAGGCTTAAGAGTTAGTGATAGGCAGATCACTTCGAATTGGGTTGTGCAACCATGCTATTATCATGCTATTAAATATACAAAAATTGATCATGCTATTAAATATTAAATATTTTTTGAATTTTTTTTATATAAAATTTTATAAATATTATCAAGCTATTAAATATACAAAAATTGATCAGTTAATTTATATTTATTTTATATCTTTCAATTAAAAAGTTTTGAATTCTAATAGGAATAATATGATATTTTATGTTATTGATAACATAATATTTCTATCAGCTTTTTATAACAAAGTTATTTAATGTAGTATACAATTATTAAAATCTGTTATGAAATTAAGTATAAAGTCAGATGGATTAGAGATTTTTTTTATATTATATAAAGCATCCTTGTAAGTAAGAGTTAATATAAATGCAATATTATACATTTTTGGTTTCAAATATTGCATAACAATGAGTGTAGAATTCGTTTGTTGAAAACAATAATGTAAATATTTAGGCATCAAATAAATAAATAAATAATAAAAAGTAAACATATGTTTAATTATTAATAGAACAATTATATTAGGGTTATATGTATGACGGCCACTAAGCACATGATATGTCCACGACCAAACAAAAATATATATTGCAATATTATATATTTTTGGGAATTTTAAATATCTTTTAATTATTTTAGTTAAAAATTAAATTTTAATATTTAACAATTGTTTTATTAATTGAAATTAAGGGTAATATTGCTATTTTGAAAATATTTAGCCTAATAGGACATAAAGTATATGAGATTTGTCTAATAGGACATAGTTATCATTTTTTAGCCTAAAAAAAATAATTTTTCCTTTATTTTTTTAAGAAAGAAAAAAAATCAGTGGCATTGTGATGTAAATATCTCTAAAAAATAAGGGCAGAATCCTATGAGGGATTCGGCTTTAATAGTATAGACTTGGTGAAGATCTGCGCCTTGCGCGGGATGAAGACACATAATAAATATTATATATACAAATTATTTTTACATATTATTATTTATTTTGTGTGCATTCTGTATTACGAAATAATATAAATATATTGAATGATTGAGAAGTAATAACTATTATGTATATAGTTAAATTAGAGTAATCACATAAATCATAATAATCACTATTGTTTACTTACAATTTATTGGTAAATAAATAAAAACAATTATTTTATTTATTTTATTTAATTAAATTTAAATGATATTGATATAATTATATAGTATATTTAATATGGATATTTATTAATTGAAGCTTCATACTCATATAATTTCCTTAACATTTTTATAGTTTTTGTACCAAAAAAATCAACCATTAATCACAAAATTTCCAGTGTGAGATTTTTAATATTTTTAGTAATCTATAATTTTTTTTAAAAAAAATCAATGAAAATTTCAAAATTAAAATATTAAGGTCTCAATACTTTTGCAATGAAAATTTTGAAATCAACATATTTGTATTTTTATATGGTATGTGGTTTAATTTTAATAACAATAATATATATATATATATATATATATATATATATATTTAATCTGAGTATCTATTAAATGAAACTTCTTATTCATATGATTTTATAATCATTTATATCTTGTAATAAAAAAAAGAGTTAAACCATTGATCACAAATTTTTTATTGTAAGACTCTTAACAACATTAGTAATTTATAGTCGTTTTAAAAAATTTAAAATATAACATATAGAAAAAACTCTAAAATTATTATTATATGATTAATGGAATTGTTTAATTTGGTTTAAGAATATAAAATCAAAAAATGATGAAGGATAAAAAAATTGTTATCAAATATTTATATTCAAAATCATTAATTGTCATATACATGTTAATCATATCAGGTAATTCCGTATTTTTTATTTAAGAAAATAAATGAGAACATTGTTTTGTACAATACTAATTAATTTATATTTAGTTTAATAAAAAGTATAATATATCTTTAGATGGACCAACTAAATTCTCTAAGGTTTCTAAGAATCATTCTAGTAATAACACGTGGCTACAAGAGAGCGTTATAATGCTCTCAAATTAATATATAATATAATAGATTTGGTGTGATACTCTTCAATTTTCATTTTCGATGGGGTTGCTCTTATTGTTAATTTTTTTCTCATCTTTCTGTTACATTTTTAGATTTGAATATAAGACCATTATTCAGTTACAAATATGTATATAAATATATAAGACCATTATTGCTACCATCTTTCATTCCCTACAAACGTTTGTTTTGGTAGAGAAAACGATCAAAATTTGGATTTAAATTACACTTTAATTTGTAAGAAAACAATACAACGCATTAATTTTGAATGAAATATATCATCAAGAAAATTCCTAGGCTAATTTTAATGAAATGTTTTCCATATACAATTTATTTGAAGAATATGGTTAGATTAAATGGCCATGTTGTAAAAAAAAGGGCAGTTTACCGAAACAATAACAAAAGATCATATATATAGTTCAAATTACAAAATATACAAAAATTGTCACAAAACAGAGAAAAAGAAGAAGAAAAAGCAAACAAAGACTTGGTGGACATGCACTCCGTAATCAACATATTCAACATTCCCTTGTCTGATTTTCTTATTATATACACAAAGGAAACAAATAAAATTAAAAAGCAAACTACTGTATTTTTTTTTTTTAATTTAAATTGTATTCAACCCGAGAATCGGGAATTCAGGTCCGGTTACAAGCACGATTTGAACAAAATTTCCAAGTAAACCTATTACATCCTAGTTTCGCCCACCCACTAAACCCGGCATGTTCCACTATTCAGCTCTAAGCATTCCTAGAACTCAGTTGCTGTTCTCGACCATTGGCGATGACCCCGAGAATGTGAGGTTTTCCTCGTTGCCTCGGATGCCGGGATTTCCCGAGTCACCTTTGACGTAGCTAGCTTCCGAGGATCGCATCATAACTTGTAACCCTCCCTGTCGTTTAAGCGCTTATACGGAAATAGAAGTGGAGGTTTCGAGTAACCTTTACCGAGAGGAGCTCCAAGAGACCAAGCTGTGCACACCACTATCCCGCCTCGAACCGTGCAAAAGACGAGTTGCTTTCACCGCCACCACCATATCAGGTTGCCTCCAAAACCTGCACAGAAAGTCACCACACTACCGCAATATCAAGTGAAGCTTACGGCACCGGGAAGTGTAGAAAACTAAACGTTTGACACGGAGACGATTAATGACCCCCGAGAACCGCCTCCACATTTGATACCTCCGAGAACCGGACGTCGATGACTGAGCATGTTAGATCCCCAAACCCGTGTCAAACGGAGAGGAGAATAGACAATGAAGTGCCCGAGAGACTCGAAACCAAGATAAAAGCCGCCACCTTTAGCTTGATTGAACTGATAGGAAGCCGAGTTGTGAAGAGTCGAGATGAAGTAGTAAGGCGAGAAGCCTCCGATAGCCATAGACGACCACCGGAACCCGCTGAGATAACGGGTATAACCCCAAGCCGCTCCCACATGATTCTGAACAGAATCAAGCACCATCACTCATGCACGCTAAGCTCACGAATCACCTTTGAGGCCCAAGAAGACCATCGTAGCTCACCTAACCTGCGAGTAGAAGAACAGGTCCACATCGACACCGACATGAACTGAAGAACCAAAACCCTAGAGAAGAAAGATTCCCGACCCGACAAACAGCAGAGATCTGCCACCCAACCGAGCTGAAGAACCATCCCGTACCTCACCAACCCCGAGGAGAAAGGACCGGAGAGAATCAGAGATTTGAAAATCGATTCTCTCCCAACTCAAAAGCCGACCATCCGCCACGAAACCCGTCTCATAACCTCGCCGTGAAGCCACCAGAAGAAGAGACATCTCCATAATTGAAGATCTCGCGCGCGACCTCGCACCGGAAAGAAACCCAACATTGGGACCACGAGCATATCGGAGAGAGGACTAGGGATCTAACGAACAGCAAGAAGAAAAGAGGAGCGAGGAGAGGAGGGGGTTCTCCGGCGGCCGCATGCGCGCGGATGCGCCGGAGACAGACGACTGTTGCTTTTGGAGTTCTGTGGTCGGGGAGAAGGAGGGGATAGAGGAGAGAGAAAGGGTGTGGGTCTTAACTTCAAACTACTGTATATTATTATACATCGTTGTTCATTGATGGACATGCACTCAGTAATCAACATATCAAAGATCACAATCACCGTAGCCTCCGCAAACGTTTAACAGAGATCATATCCAAGATGAAATCTCTGTAATCACTGCTCCTGGGTGAGATTACTCCAAGCTTTCTCTACGTCTTTAAGACAGACTGTGCCTCATACAGATTCTCAGTTACTACAAACGCTTCAGCTAGGATTCTATTGGCCATAAAATCTGGTTAGCAATCTATGTTTCTTAGCTCTTCCAAAATGTAGAAGGCATTCATTTCTCTCTGAGATTTACAAAGACCATTGAAAATCAACAGTGCAATAATGGATCCACTGATGTTAAAGTTAGTTTTTTTAACTTCACCCATGTCTCAAAAGCTGATTCGTATCAGAACTTTTACAGAAGCTTCCTACATACACCCAAAAGCCAAGAGTACTGAGATTTAAACCTCGCTGGCTCATTTTAACGAATATTTTATGAGCATAATCATTATACCCATCAGACATCAGACATTAGAGCAGCTAAGAGACGATTGCATACATCCCCATCCAAAGAACTTCTTCTAAAACCCAAAACGCTATGAGCTTTCCCACCCAACAGAAGTGCGTCGATGAGGGAGAGATACACGGATGATTCTTTTTTTTCTCAGAAAACCCTTTTCGTTTCTCCTTGTACTGGTCCTACAACATCTTCTCCGTTTTTCTTGTTCGATTTTAATTGATAGGTTTTTGTTTCGTGAGTTTCAGGTAATGGGAGCCATCGTCTGATTCAGGAAGTCAGTTGATCTCACAGCACCGCCTTGATCATGAAATCCAGACTCTATCAGACGATTGTGCTCATAGGAAAATATGCTTCTTAATTCAATTTAGTTAGAGTTGAGAGAATTTGACTCGATCATTAGCCATTAATTCATAGATTTTAAGATTATGAATTAAATAATAGACAGATTCAGCTTATCAAAACCTAACGATTGTCTATTATTTATTGGCATATGTTATAATGTGTTATCAAAACACTATAATATAATAATATAAGTATCAATGGCCATAGTTGTAAATATGCTAGTAATTAAAGGTCTAATAACTAGGGGTGTCAATTCGGGCTGGCCCGGCCCGGTCCGGCCCAAACCCGCTAAGCCCGTAAATATTTGAGCCTGGCCCGGCCCGGCCCGAAAATAATTTGGGCCTAGAATTCAAAGCCCGGCCCGGCCCTTATAGGGCTACAGGGCTTTTCGGGCTTTTGTGGGTTTTTCGAAAAATAATTTGTCATTGTCACTTCCATCGTTTTAATACATGTGAATTTTCATTAAAAAAAGAGTTTCATTTTTAAAAAATAAAAAAAGTATAAAGTGAGTTTAAAATTTTCTTGTCTATCACAAATTTTTTATTTTTTCGTATGTTTTAAAAACATTTTATACACAAACCAAATTTAATAAGATTTAAATAATCAAATATCAATTAAAACAAAAAATATAAGAGAACAAAATTTATGATAAACATGGTCAAACGTTTTATACTTTATATTTTGAAAATAAAAACATGTTGTACATGAAAGAAGAATGTACTTTTGTAAAATTTAAAATGTAACACTTGTAATGATGAAACAATAAAGTGCATTAAAAACTTTTATATTTGCTTTATTAGAGTTTAGATAAAAATATTAAAATAATATATCAATACTAATAATAGTTTCGATTACAAGAAAGAAGGATAATATTTACGCTAAAATATAAATTTCGGGTTTTCGGGCCGGCCCTAGCCCAAACGGACTTAAGCCCAAAATACCCAAAGCTCAAATGGGTTTAGCCCGAAAGGCCCAATTTTTTTTGGGCTTATAAAGCTAAACCCAAGCCCGGTAATTTTTAGGGCTGGGCGGGCTCGGACTACGGGCTTCGGTCCTAATTGACATGTCTACTAATAACTCACAAGGCTGAGGAGAGCTATGAGATCGCCACCTAATCAACAAAAATGGCAAAGTTGTTATTAATTTACTAAACTAAGATTTGTTATTAAAAATGCTTATGGATTAATAAGTAAGGGATACTAGGAACTTTTTATTAGTTCTGTAAATTCACAAAAGAAAAGGAAAGAAATTAACTAGATTGTGTTTAATATGAACTAGGATATTACGTTTTTTCAACAAACTGAAACTAGGAATGCTATAGTTGGTGCATTTTTTTTTAGCAAAGGTGCATTTTTTTCTAATATCTTATAAGTAATCCAAATAAAAGAAAGTAATTGAACTATAGTTGGGTGAACTTGGGTGTGCTATATAAGCGGCAAAGTTATATATATGACACAGAGATAAATGCGTTTGCTAATTACCACTGCTAGTGGATTAAGTAAACAAGTTCTGGAATTCATGCCTTCAAGTATGGCATTGAGTTTCCAACACTTGAGCAACATCATAACAAAACAAACACACACATATGTCAGCTATTGCAAATCACATCATTCCTAAGATAACACTTGAATATTGATTGAAATAAACACCAGAGTTTGACGAAGTCTTACATCCATAAACAAAACACATTTATAAAAAGGCAATACTTTCAACATGTTCGGGTGAGACAGAGACGTTACAATCGCTCACCAGTCCATAATGGCGCCTAAAACCTTCATCGTCAGCAATCCCATGGATCCGAACTCTTCTCAAGTCTTTTTTTTGAGTATTGTAGTGGAAAATGTAGAAAGGTTGTGCACAATGTGACAGTTTTGTTGGAGCAAAAATGATTTCACCAGCCTTGTTGGTGCCCGGGGAAGTAATATTCACCAAATCGTAAGAAAGGTCAAATGTTTGCTTGGACCAGACACCTTTCTTCACGTCCTCTAAAATCCATAAATCAAAACTGCGGAAGCTCAAAGGTTGGTGTCTAACAACGGAAGCTAACTTCCCTTTGTATTCTATCAACACTGAATAACTCATCAGGATATCCTTAGGCATTTTGATAAAACTTATCTTCTCATGTCTAACATCAAAACAGACAATCACCGGATTCGTTCTTGGTCTTGGGGCCCAAGCACCAAAATATATAAAACCATTAATGCATAGTCTATTCGTGAGAGGGGAATAAGGTGGGGAGGTTACCATATTGCGTGATTCTACTCCTCCTCCTCCTCCAAGTTTTATAACCTCGTGCACAACACAAATATGATAACCCCGGACAGGAGTAGGCACCAAAGACAATGCTTTGAATTGACCATCAACAGGATCGTATCCCAAGGATGTGCGGTTTCCTTTACAGGGCAAGGTAACGAATTGACCCGTGCTAGGGTTACATATAGTGAACTGAAAACCATGACAACAACCGACAAAGCCATGGACGGAAGGACAATCGGAGACGTGAGACAAGCTCAACGAAGGTATAGTCATGTGGAGATTGGCAGCCAAAGAAGAAGATTCATGCGAAGACGAGAAGATGAACAGACGCTGGGCATCACCCTTGACAAATACACTGTTGCTGAAAGCGACTGTAAACCGGGATCGGGTTGCAGAGGAGGACATAGCGTAGTAAGCCTCGGCGAACCCTTGGCTTCGGATGATGGAAGACCACGTCTTTGACACGCATCGGGACCTCATAAGAGACTTTACAGGCAATCTGGTCATTATCTCCACCTCTAGATCTAAAGGGATCGAATGTAGTAGCTTACTTGGCCTCTTGACGCTCTCATCGTCCTCGTTACGTTCTCTCTCCTTGCGTTCCAAGCAAACCCTGGATTCGACTTTGCAAAGGGGTTTCTTTTGGTGTGGTTTAACCTGCAATCTAGTCATCTTCTTCAGATCAAGAGGGATCCGTTGTAACATAGTTCGACTGCTGCAGAACCTGTCCTTCTCATGTTCCTTGCGTTTCATCGCCGAAACTCCAAATTCGACTCGATTGGGGTAAATCAGAGAGAATCACTACTGCCTACTTCATCAATATTTATACTTTGACAAACCAAAGGAGCTTCCTTTTTTTTTTTTTTTCCTTAAAATTTGAGGTCACTTTGATAAAGACAGATCTACAAACGTTTTGTGTCGGAGCAATCTTACTGAACCGGATGGTAAACCAATCTGTTTGGAAAGCTGTCCAAAAACAGGATACTAAACTTTGGTATTAAAATTTACACCCAAAAACAAACATTGGAAGTTGTTGGCAAAGAAAAACTTTGGAAGAGACATTGTGATAAAACCTGATCCCAGTTGAAACTGAGACTACCATATGTTGCTCTCCATTTGTTTCATTCAGATAGTCCAAATTTTTATATACCGGAAAACAGAAAACCAAAGTAAACCGAACGGCATTTAGACATTAAACCGGATCGAACGCTCATTCAATAAAAAACGTACAAAACACATGGTATCTGTTACATGGTTACGAGTCCCTTGTTTCCCCCTGGACATTGTTATCAGAATCTCCAAGGTTTTAATTTCTCTTGTATGATTATTATATGATCTTTGAGTCTCTGTTGTTTTGTGATCTTTCGTGTTTGATATTGTTAGGTCCTGGTGGTGTTTTTCTTTAATTATGCTCAAGAAACCAATAGAATTGTTTTTTCACACCCCGTGTGAAAAGGCTAACCAAAGAAGAAACGGAAAATAAAACTGATGTTTCGTACCACAACATCTTCTTTGTTTGCTGAGTAGTTGACCAAGCTGCTGAGATATCTCCAAACACTTTTTTGTCACAAAAGGTTGACCATAAGGTCTTTTCTGTCACTTCAGAGTTTCGATTTATTCTACATTTTATCTAAAAAAACTAGAAGAAATGTATAGGATATTTTCAAAGTACTGTTAGATTTATTTAAATACTAGTATACTAGATTAAGATCCGCACCTTGCGCGGAATAAAAATTATATATATAAATTATTTTATGTATTATATGTTCTTACATATTATGAAATAATAAATATATATTAAATAATTAAAAGTCAGTAACTATTACATATATAATAAAATTGGTGCGAACGTATAAATCAATTTTATTAATACAAACAATTTTTTAAAAAAATTTGATAGGATATGTAATTAAATTTAAATGATATTAACATACATAGTATATTTTTAATATTAATGTCTATTTTTTTTTAAATGGTGTTTTCTACTCATATGTTTTTTTTATCATGTGTATCTTTAATA
>NC_027754.1:16321594-16362032 GCF_000695525.1 Brassica oleracea var. oleracea
AATTGTCATATATACTTTACCCACATTAGGCAATTCCGTAATCTTTATTGAAGGAAATAATAATTGACATTAATAATGAATTTATGGTTAGTTTAATAAAAAGTTTATTATATAATTAGATGGACCAACCTATTTCTCTAGTAATTCTAAGAATCATCCTAGTGATGACATGTGGCTACAAAAAGAAGTTGTAATGTTTCACAAATAATATGTAGGGGATGTTAAATAAGATATTTTTTCTCTTTTTTTTGCATGTTCAAAGGAAACCGTGAATAAACAGCTAACTAGCTAGTTACAAAAATGTGTACAAAAAGTGTGTTAAAAAAAGAAGCTAGTTACAAAATTGAATTAAATAATATATTGTCTACACTCCACTCATCAAAGAAATGAAGAAAACCATAAAGACACAAGAGAGATGGAGACGGATAAAAAGAGTATGTTCATTAGAGGAAGACGAACTCACATCAAGGTTTCTTTTGGCAATAATATATATATATTACTTTGCTGGCACAGTCTATCATCTCTTGTTTATGTTTACAAGCTGATACTTCAATAATGATAAATAATATAACATAGAATCATCAGTCTCACTCATTTAGTTTTCGGAACCTCGCACCTTTATAGCATGATTAATGGGGGGTTTTTAGAGTGGAATTCTTAGCGAAATATAAAAAACCGTCTCCTAACTTTTAACTAAAAAAGTTAATAACCGGCTCTTAAATATCTTATTTGGTCAATGCGGTTTGGCTGCAGTTTCTCACTCCAAACCGATTGGCAATGTAAATATTTTAATTCAACATTCGGTTCGGTATAGGTGAACTGACTGTTTGATTTCAACCCTAAGTTTTTTAAAAAAACACCACATGTCCACGTTCATCTCTCTGAACTCCCTCTTTCTTTACCTCTCCAATTCCCTTATTTCCATTCTTCATAATCGTTCAAATTATCTTAAACCTTTAATCGGGTTTTATAAGCAACGCAGTCTCTATTTAACTCTTGTAAACCGGGTTTGAGAAACAAACCAAAATACATAAAATACATTTATAAAAAGGCAATACTTTCAACATGTTGGGGTGAGACAGAGACATTGCAATCGCTCACCAGTCCATAACGGCGCCTAAAACCTTCATCTTCAGCAATCCCATGGATCCAAACTCTTCTCAAGTCTTTTCTTTCAATATTGTAGTATAAAATGTAGAAGGGTTGTGCATCACGTGACAGTTCTTTTGGAGCAAAAATGATTTCACCAGCCTTGTTAGTACCGGGGGAAGTCATATTCACCAAATCGTAAGGAAGCTCAAATGTTTGCTTGGACCAGTCACCTTTCTTCACATCCTCTAAAATCCATATATCAAAACTGCGGAAGCTCAAAGATCGGTGTCTAACAATGGAAGCTAACTTCCCTTTGTATTCTATCAACACTGAATAACTCAGCATAATCAGGACATCCTTAGGCATTTTGTTAAAACTTATCTTCTCATGTCTAACATCAAAACAAACAATCACCAGATTCGGTCTTGGGGCCCAAGCCCCACTATACATAAAACCATTAATGCATAGTCCATCCGTTAGAGGGCAATAAGGCGGGGAGGTTAACTCATTACGAGATTTTGCTCCTCGTCCTCCTCGGCCGCCTCCAAGTCTGATAACCTCGTGCAGTCGAAAACTATTATTACCCTGCAGGTCAGGAGTAGGCACCAGGGTGGGTCAATGCTTTGAATTGACCATCAATAGGATCGTATCCTAAGGATGTGCGGTTTCCTTTACATGGCAATGTAACTGAAAACCATAACAACAAACGATAAAGCCACAGACGGAATGACACCTGGAAAAGTGACACAAGCTCAACAAAGGTATTGTCATGTCGATATTGGCAACCAAAGAAGAAGATTCCTCTCCCTCCTGGAGTGAAGAAGAGAATATGAACAGACGCTCTGCACCACTCCTGATGTATGCACTGTTGCTGAAAGCGACTATAAACCGGGATCAGGTTGCAGCGGACATACCGTAGTAAGCATGGACGAACCCTTGGCTTCGGATGATGGAAGACCACACCTTCGACACGCATCGGGACCTCATAAGAGACTTTACAGGCAATATGTTCATTATCTCTACCTCTAGATCTAAAGGGATCGGATGTAGCTTACTTGGCCTCTTATCGCTCTCATCGTCCTCGTTGCCATCTCTCTCCTTACGTTCCAAGCAAACCCTCGATTCAACTTTGCAAAGGAGTTTCTTTTGGTGTGACTTCAAATCTAGTAATCTTCTTCAGATCAACAGGGATCGCTTCTATACTTCGGTGGCTGCAGAACGGCAGGTCTCATCAGGGCCGGCTGTATGGGGGGCAAGTGGTGCGACCACTGGGCCAAAGGCCCCAAATCCGTGTCCCCCGTAGTTTCTTGATAGTTAATGGCCAATATTTTTTTATATATACACATTTTTATATAGAAAAATTTTAAACATTCGTTAAATTTGGTTTAAAAAAGGTCCTAAAATATTTTACATGTAAATAATTTGTTTTTATCAAAGGTTTTATAAGGATACTAATGTAAAAAACTCTAAAATAGATTTTAATTTTAAAGAAACATCTAAACTATTAAAAGTGAAGTACACAAGGAAAATAACTCTCACTTCATCTTAGGGCTGGGCAAAAAATCCGAATCCGAAGAACCGAACCGAACCCGATCCGAAAAAGTAGTACCGAATCCGAACCGAAATTGATTAAATATCCGAACGGGTTCAAAATTTTGGTATCCAGAGAACCGAAACCGAACCCGACCCGAACCGAAATATTTCGGGTACCCGAATGTATCCGAAATAGATTTATATATCTAAATATATTAATTATTTTTAGATTCAATGTATATTAAAAACATTCAAAATATATAAGATAGTTTTAAGTTGTCTAAAATACTTGAAAATATATACAAATATTCAAAAGTAAATTTCTAAAATAGTATAAAATATACTCAAAACACCAAAAATAGTTGAAATGTCTACTGATTGTCTATCAAAATATTCAAACAAACCAATTTATATGTTAAGTTTAGGTACTCTGACATATGTTATTCAAGTTTATATGTTATATAGTATTTTATTTACAGATTTTGAGAAATTGAAACTATATATTGAATTTTAAAATTTTAAAAATCATTTAAATGGGTTATCCGAACCCGAACCGAACCCGCAAAGATCCGAACCGAACCCGAACCGAAATTTAGAAATACCCGAATGGAGCTAAAATCTTTAACCCCGAAAACCCGAAACCCGAATAAACCCGAACCGAACCCGAATGGGTACCCGAACGCCCACCCCTATTCATCTCATTATTTAAGGTTGAGTGCCACTCGTTTAAAAAAAAAAACAGAATCGCTGAATATTAACTAAACATTTCACGCCATATTCCAACCCAATTCGAAAAGCCCTTTATATTGGCCCACGTGTCCTTAATTTGTATATTCAATAACCATAAAATTGAACTCATACTCATAGTTCACAGAATAATAATATGTATTAAATTATTTAAAATGTATATTCTCTTACAAAAAAATTTACAGAAACCTAATGGGCTTATACCTTAAACTATGTATTTCTATGGCCATTATAATTAACTTTTCAATTGTGTTTTGTGTGATTGTTATTAATTTTTACAAGAAAATATTAAAAACATGTAGTTACATGTTTTAAAGGTATTTATAATACATTTAGTAACAACATAAAATTCAGTTAGTTAATAAATATTTCGTAATACCAATTTTAATAATATTGGCAGAAAAGCTTATTACTCTAAGTTGTGCTAATTTGTTACTAATGAGACAAAATTATTACTCCCCCATTTCATATTATTTGTTGTTTTAGGGTTAAAATTTTGTTTCATATTAAGTGTCGTTTTATGTTTTCAATTTTATTTAACAATATTCTCATGTTTATTTTTCTATTGGTTGAAATATGGTTAGGTGTATATGTAATGATGTTTTTATTTTGAAAATATGCAAAATTAAATATTTTTTTAATATGTGTGCATAAACCTAAAACGACAACTAAAATAAAACAAAGAGAGTATTTTCTAATTTACTGTTTAAACAAAAGAAAGTATACCCTCGGTATTTCTCTAAGTTCTCATAGAATAACTTTATTTTTATTTTCCTTTTCTTCTCTTTCTTACTTTTTTATTTCATTTCATTTTTCTCCTAACATTACCAATTACACTCATAATCTAATAAACTATATGGGTCAACATCTACTTTATGCCCAAAAACTAAAATAACTAGTCAAAATACTGAAAAATTAATTATTAACTATTATAGATTACATTTTTTACTAATACCGTGTAACTAAATTTTACAAGTAACCGTTCACACTGCAAAAACAGGAAAAAAAAACATCTTTTTTTTAATTTTGGCTTATTTTAATACATTAGTTATTAGTATCTTTTATCGTTTTAAAAAAAATCCAACTTCGTCTCAGTGAAAGAAAATCATTCTCGATTCTTGTGTTTTTTTTTTGAATAAGTCGGTGTATCCTGGTCCCCACCAAAGTGGATCCAGTCTAGTGGTGAGTATCCGTAACAGCTTCCATTATCAGCACTTCGGTCATTGGATGCTAGGGAAGCCGAGATGTTAAATTTTGCCTCTAGTGACCAGCATGATTCCTGATTCTTCTGATTTTTTGGTAAACTTAATTTCAGTAGCAAAAGACAGAACGGTCATAAAAGACTAAATCTACTTTATATACACAAGAGAGTACAATTTTGGTTATACAAAACAAAAATAGCAACCGAAAAAGTAGATTTGAGTTTTATCCGTACTTACAAGCTTAATAATTTTACAAAAAAATTGTAAATAGATTTATTATCAATTCAAAACCATTAAAAAATATTTTAATGCTTTTGAAATATTTAATAATTAATTAAGTACTAAAAATTTATATATGATAGTTTTTTTGGAAATTGTCAAAAATACCACATTCATAATATCATTTTTCATGTCAAAAGACATTTATTACCCTAGGGTTAACTAATCTAAACTTAGGGTTTATAATTAAGGGATGGTGTAGGGTCTTTGGAATGTGAAACTTATGATTCTAATGAAAAGAAATTTTTAAAAAATATATACAAAAATCGAAAAAATGCAAAAAAAAAAAACTATAAAAAAGTTTGAATTTGAAAAATATAACTCGAAAATAAATAAAAAAAATATTATATTTATTTATTTATTATTTATTTAAATAATTTTTTATTATATATACAGAAAGAACAAATGTATAAAATTCTTTTGCCACTTAATGAAGAATGTATTTTTGAAAATGTCATTCTAGTGGTGGTAAAGATGAATAATAGTATCATGAAAGCGGTAAACATGAAATTTCCCCAAGTTTTTTCTATTTTAATAAAATATCTTTTACTACGTAAAACTATATACATGGATTTATATTTATTTTTATAAAGTTGTGATGTAAAATATTTTTGGATAATTATATTATCAAATTAATGATTTTTTTAATTATGAGTAATTATATATATATATATATATATATATATATATATAAATCTGATTTATTTATTTATTAAAGGTAATAAATATATTAAATGCTTTAACTTTTAACGTAAGAGCAAAAAAAATCATTCGCAAATAATACTATAAATATTCTAGAAATCTTTGGCAATGTACTGTCCAAAAAAATTCTTAAGAAATAGATGATTTATTATATCATATATATATATATATATATTAAAATTGAGCTGATTTAATATCACTAAACCAAATATAATATAAATATATATATAATAATATTAGTAAAATAAATATAATTTTTTTTCATCGTAAAGTAAATATAATATAAATTTAACTATGATATATTTTAATTATTTTCAATCAATTATTAGCTAAATCATTAGAATTATGAGAAATTGCCACAAATACCACATTCATAGTACCACTTTTCATGTTTACACTAATCATTTTTACACTAATCATTGTTACTCTCACTTCTTTTAAGGAAGGGTAAAAGACACTTATACCCCTGGGGTTAACTAATCTGGACTTAGAGTTTAGGGTTGAGAGGTGAGGTAAGGTTTATGGAATGTGAAATTTAGGATTCTAATAAATATATAAATAAATACTTAAAAATATATAATTTTTTTTTTAAAAAAAATAGTTTCACACATAGTTTTCGATTTTCAAAAAGAAATTTTGAAAAAAAAAAATTCAAAAAAATATTTATAAAAAAGTTTGAATTTGAAAAATTATAATTCGAGAACATAAATTTTTTTATTTAAATAATGATTTATTATATATATAGATAACAAGAGTATAAGAGTCTTTTGCCACTTAACGAAGAATGTATTTTTGAAAATGTCTCTTTAGTGGTTGTAATGATGAAAAGTAGTATCATGAAAGTGGTAAACATAAAATTTTCCCTACAATTATTTATTAAGATTATGGAGAGCAAGACAAATAAACAAAATTATCTAAAATTATGGAGAATATGACAAGTAAACAAATTAATTTATAACCTAAATATCATAATAATAAATGTATATATTAAAATATATTTTCTGAAATAATAGTATATATCGGTTGAATAGGTTAATGTTTATTAATTATTTTAAATATATCATGATAGATATATATTTATATTAAAATAAAATTTAAATAATAATATTAATTAAAGTAATGATTTATCCTAAAATCACCGGTTGTGCTGTTGACCTCTTCTGAATCACCACCATCCTCACTCTCATCATCTTCTTCATCTTCATCTGTGCTCATCAAGAGAGCATCAATCTCATTAGGATCTTATTGGTGAGAAGAGGATGATGATACTTCTTGTTGGCCATAGTTACCATAACCTCCCACAACATACTCGTTCTGAAACGAAGAAGCTAATCCGGAGTTCACGAGCCTAAGTGTCAGCTCAGGATGGTACATCACTTGGCTGCGGTCATATGTTTGGTCGAAAACGACAAAGTTCTTTGGACTGACCGAAGAGGGTTGAAGTTCAACACCATGGAATGGTAAGTTGGCACATGGCGGGAACAAAGCATCAAAGGATGACGCTGATGCATCCGCCGGGACGCTGTTCATGTTTCCGTCTCCCATTACGTCGGAGAAGTAGGGATGCTGATTGTTCTGCATTAGAGAATGCCCGTGCAAAGCTAAAATGTGAAAAAAACAAGTCCCTGTCTTCGTTAAGCTTGGAGCTGCTCGGTTACACTACTAAACAAACACTACGTTGACAACTTAGCCAAATGCTAAATCAAGTTGTTATGGCCATCAGACTGAAGAGTCTCCACCAGAGCCCTTACCCCACCAAACAGAGTTCAGTTGTCTTCAGAATACCAAACTCTTATTAAATATCTCACAGTAATCAAAAGACAGACGCCCAATTAACGGAAACTCCAGAAACCAGACTACGTTACAGGCTTAAGTAACTGTCTGAAATATTCTGCCTGCAAAGATTTAAAAAAGAAAGGTTGAACCAGAGGCGGCCCTGGCCGAAAGCAGAGGAAACATGTGCTTGCGGCCGCCTTTGTAATAAGTAAAATATCGGCCACATTTTTTAAAACTCCGTGTTGGTCTAGTGGTCTACATGCATATTTTCTCAACACCTCATGGTGGGTTCTAATCCCTTCTCCTGCATTACATGCCACATTTTTTTTTGTTTTTGCTTGTAGCTCTTAAATTTGTAGGACCGGCTCTGGGTTGAACATCATATACACTATGGTTAATGCATTAACAAATGGAACTATAATATCCCAAAACATGTCGACGAAACAGCTATTAGACTAGTAAAATATTAAGGAGAGGCAATGAAATGTAGTAAAATGAAGGAGAGGTATGTATTTATTTACCTGGCAAACTAGAACGGATTGGTAATTAGCAATGAAACATGTAGTCATCATAAAAGTTCCTATTTCCTTCAATGATCTGTTTCCCTTCTTCTTGTTTCCAACAATGCACATTCTCAACACTAAAAAAATAGTCACAACAACAACAATAGAGAGCTACCCCGAGTTCCGGATTAACAACGCCTGCAAAACGAGAAAGGAATGTTCACTAGTTTCAAAAACACAAGAAGCTGTGAAAAAGGTAAAACAAGAGAGCATTCGTTTCCACATGGTACCAAGGCAAGAAGACAATCTAAACTAGAAACCGACATACTATATGAAACAGCTAATATAGAGGCAAAGCAAAAGAGACTACAAAGATCTTAATAGGTAAAATAATGATTTCTTTATCCCCTATATATTAAAGGAGAAGCATTTTTAAGGGTTTCCTTAAATGTCTATTGGTAGCATTGACGTGACATCATGAGAAGTCTTTATTTGACTACGTGTGTCGTGTCGTGCAGAGAACACACGGAAGCAAACAATATGAATTTAATGCAGCCATTACATTCCTTAATAATCTGGTCACTTTCTTTTCGACGATATTTTCCAACTTAACTTTCTTTTCAACGTAACTTTTTTTGTTTTCTTCTCGACGTAGAGACGATAAGAATTTGGTCACTTTCTTTGTTGTCTTAAGAATCTATATATAATCATAGAGACGATCGTGTTGGTATGAGACAATATATACACCGGCTAAGACAAGAAGGCGAGCTTGGTGATTGAGTTTCCAGTACTCACGCGCTTCTTTTTATTCTGAGACAAGAAGATCGTGAGTTCATGATGGCGTGAAGCATGTTTCCAGCACTCACGAGCTGCGATTGATAATGATATGGATTGATAGGGGAGAGGACTCAGGCTGAAGGCAGAACGCTGAACTTCGTGTTATAGGTACGGAAATAATAGCCGTTATTCTCTCCGCATGCAAAAGAGTAAGGCTGTGAAAATCCAAGAGTAGATTTGAAACTCTCTTTAGGCAAGAGAGCATTGTCTTCAAAACAACTAACCGTGCACAATATATTATTGAATTGAATTGTGACGATATCAAAACACTTAAAGCTCTAGACATCATATGTATCAACTCTATACAAACGCTAATATGCTCTTCTCTCATCAAGGCAAAAGGAAGACTCTTTGACCGTCTTATATGGTGTGTTTGTAAAGATGAAGCTTTTATGCTTTGGCTGAACTAACGAGGTTGTTTTCAGATAAGCTGTTTGCTGTCTGAACTCACTAATATCTTGGCTTGAATTTTCAGTGTGCTTTGGTTTACCTTACTTGCTCTGTTTTTTTCCTTCTTCACGACAGCTCTGTTTCTTTATTTTATCCTCCAGCAACTTACCACCAAAACATTGTTTTTAAATAAGTATTTTGCAGTTTCATTATCTTTTCATGTATTAAAATTATCAAATCAATTTTTGTCATTGCAGAGATGCGTTCTTCCAGTTATACATATGTTATAGTACATGGCTTCTTTCTCTTCATGACATGTGTTGATTATATTATACAGTGCGATTCTATATTATTCTTATTAAATCTTAATTTAAGAGATCAATGCTTTATAGATTGATTATTTTTCTAGCGAGACGACGCTATGGGGTTTGAGATATTAGAAATTCTAAAAATATGTATTTTCACTGTTGATTATGCTCATATGAATGCTTTGCTTTATCTTGGTCACTGAATACAAATACTTAAATATGAAACTCATACATTTTATTGTTTATCGTGTAATGTAGCATATAAAACGTACGAGGTTATATTCTAATTGCTACAAAGTTCAAATAAAAAGTTGTGAGTCAATGAGTAAATCAGTATCAATAAGTCAATCGTTATAACTACCGTCAGTAGTTTTATTTATACACACATATATACATATACCATTTTCATCTCAATGATAATTTTTAAGAAAATCAAAATGATGTTTGGTATACAAGGATATGACTTTTTGATAACACACCGTTAATATATATATTGGTTAATTATGCTTAATGTTATGAAAATGTTAAATTGTGTCAAAGTGAATATCTCTTTACTATAGGTAAAATGAATACTATTAAGTTGTCATTATTTTCTACGTATATTTTCCAACAAAACTCAGTATTTTATTAAAAAAGTTGTCATGTGCCCGGCAAAACTCGCTCAATAGCAAGAAAATCTTACGTTGATGGTTTAAATTCCATAACATATCAGTATAATATGACTAATATATATAATAATTAATGATTTTAATAATAATTTGTGTATTCTCCATCATTTTTAATTAATTTATATTATTAAAATAAATTAAATAATCAAATTAATCATAAAATTAAAATTTATACTTTTAGTATATGGTGCATTTTTATTTTAAAAATGATTATAAATTACTACAACTGTTAAAATCCTCATATTAATTATTTTTTGATTAATGATTTAACATTTTTATTATAACAAGATACACATGAACAAAATAAGTAATAATATATAAATTCATTGACGTCAAAATATATATATAAAGTCATTTATATATACAACGTTCATCCCATATAAGGTACCGGTAAGTGGTTATTACTCGATATATACATATTTTTAACTATTATTAAAATGAAAAAATGTATAATAAAACACTTAATGTTTATAATCACAAAATATTATTGTTTTCATAAATTCTTCCCGCACAGGGTGCGGGTTATCATCTAGTTTATAGTATTATAAATTCATATAGTAAGATTACATATCTTTAATACACACACTCTAACTACAGATATAAATCTATATATATAAAAAATGTTTGCTTCACTCCTGTGCGTCCACGTCGGATTCCAGGTCATCAATTCGGAGGCTGTGGAGTCGACACCTGTCCATCCGAGCAAAACGCTCTGTTTCATTAAATGTTGTTATCGCATTGGCTTTTGATCGTATTGTGTTTGTGTATGCTGTTGGGCTTAATTGCTGTCGGCCCGGCCCCACATTCTTCACGCTAACCGTAATCCGTAAACGTCAAAAACATGTTTGTTCTTCGTGTCACTTTGTTCTGCGGCGACGGTAACGATCAATTTCCTCGATTTCTCGAAACGGATTGCGTTATGGATTCTATGTGTTTAATTCCATTAATACAGTCGCCCACTAAGAGTTCTTCAATGCGTGTTTCACGTCGGCGGGATCTGTAATTTCTGGGTATAAATATCTCGGTATTACTCCGTTGTAAGTCACGATCTATTCTTCTTCCTACTACTCATCTTTCATATACTAAATTGTTCTCAAAGTTCACTGATATTAAAATTTCCGGTGAACCTCATCGTGTTTAAGTTTATCCTCTGAATTTTATAAGTTCTTTCCTCTTGATATATTGGCTTTGAAACTCATAATGATCAAACTTTTTCAAAAGCTTTAGTTTATGGGAGATGATTTCGTTTTTGATTTTGTTTGTGGATTCTGTTAAATTTATTCATGTATTGATTATCAATTTTTTAATTCAAAAGCTTCGTTATGGGAGATGATTTAGATTTCGATTTTGGTGATTGATTTTGTTTCAGTTTGTTCTTTTATTGTTTTTTTTTAATTCTTCTCCCTTTGATAATCTCCTTTATGCTTCCCCTTCGATTGCTGTTCATTTTCTAGGACAATATCAACGAGTCACAGAAAAGTAAAGCACTTTATTGGCCTTTCACTGAATTTTGCAGCTACGTATCGTTCTCAAAGTTTATTGATGATCACATCTTTGTCAGCTTCGTTTAGATTCCACTCAAGTTAGGGGTAGTCAAAGAATCTTTTTTTTTCCCTCTTGAATTTGATATAGGTGACCAGCTTGATAACAGGTTCGTCTTTTGCCAAAAGATTCTGACTTTCTTCAATAGATTCAAACAAAGAGTTGAGTTTTCTATTGGTATTTGATGAGTCAATTCTAAGTTTGATTCAGTGGAATAATTATTGGTGTTATTTGCGCTTCGTTGCAGCTCATGTAGCTTATTGTAAGTTGATGCTTTTTTTGTGTTCAGGGGTTTAAAAGGATGACACAAAGTGGTAAAGAAGAAACTATGGCATGTCAATGTGTCAGTGCTATGGTTGAGATCAATATATTGCCGTATAAGATCAACTTTGTTATTCACTTAATTTTTATCCACGCATCCGTTTCTTTCGTAATAAAGTGTGTAATCTATAATTTCAGTGATTTGATTAGAATCGTGAAGCTAATGCCGTATAACAAAATTACTCACTGCTTTTTTTGTTCAAAAAATTCAAAGAGATAATTAACATGAGAAAATTCGTAATAACAAAAAATATCGGAATCGCTGAGTTGATTTTAAATGTTTTATCAAACCAATATTAAAAACTATATATCAAAGAAGTGAATCCCATTGACCCTAAACCCTAAACCCTAAACTCTAAACCCTAAACCCTAAATCCTAAACCCTACCCTTTAACTCTAAACCCTACCCTTTAACTCTAAACCCTAAGTTTATGACTTTTGATAAAACATTAAGTACTATTTTTGTGACTTTTGACCTTGAGTGCTAGTTTGAGAACAAAAACTTGATTTAGTGCTATTTTAGTCTTTTTCTCTAAGTGAAATTAACAAGGTATTAACGCAAAACAACAACTAAAAGCTAATAGATGATCAAAACAAATTTCCAAAAATAATAGTTCCAAAAAATTGAACAAAATATAAAGAAAATAAAAATATACTCCCTCTGGATTTAAATATAAGATGTTTAAGGTTTTACACACATATTAAGAAACAATAAATACAATATTTTAGTTGTTACTTTTTGATTATATCAATAAAGTTTCACCACTCATAATTTTACTTTTTAATTTATATTTAAATTTTAAAAATAAATGCATTAATTATATCTCAAAACATCATACATTTGTATACAAGATAAAAATATAGAACATCTTACTTTCGTATCCGGAGGGAGTATAAAATAATTGAATCCTCCTTTTTTATAATTGTCTAAATACTTATATTTTTATAATATATTATAATATTTATATATCAAAATTAACATATAAAATATATAATACAAAACTAAAATTTAAACAAAAAATCCGGGCGTAGCCCGGGCCGACCCTAGTATATAATAAATTTTAGTGAATTTCTATTTGGCTCCCTTAAAAAGTAATGAGATCAAACGGTTTAAAATAAAATATGGTTCAATTTTGGATTTGATTCGGTTTATTTTTCTCCATTTTCCCATCCCTTTTTGGTACATACGCAACGACACGGCGTCGTTTAGCGCTCTGCAGAGTGTGGACGGTTATACTTTATAATCTTCACGAAGATTGAAGAAGAAGTTTCCCAGATCTAGCACCGGCGATCTCTTCTAATTGTTCATATAATTCCTCTTGCAGCAGAAAAGTCGGATCAGTTTCGCTCCAGTTTCTTAGGATTCACAGATCACACGGATTCGTTTCCTACTTCTCAAAGGTTAGTTGCTTATCGTTAGTAGGAAATAGGAATGGGTAGCTGCTTGTTCCTTGCATCATTGATCTTTGGTAGGAATGATTAGCGGTTTTTTCTTCACGTGACTGATCATTGGTAGGAATGATCAGCTGCTTATTACTCACATGATTGATGCAAATCAAGAGTTGATCCAGAGAGTGGTGGTTATTCTCTGTTGAAAGAGATACCTTAGGGTCCAGTTGATGTTTGTGTTATGGAATTAAGAACTCTATCTCTGGCTAGCTAGTAATGTTGTGGCAAGCTAATAATGAAGTTGCTAGTTCATGCAGCCTAATGATTAGTTGTTTGTTCACATGAGTGATCGTTGGTAAGAATGATTAGATGCTTGTTCCTCACATGACTGATGTAAATCATGAGTTAATCTAGAAAGTGACGGTTACTCTCCGTTGATAAAGTTAGATAGGGTCCAGCTGATGTTTGTATTATCAAATAAAGAACTTTATCTCTCCGTAGCTAGTAATGAAGTAGCTAGCTCATGCAGCGTAATGATCATTTAGTTTTGTTTTTGCTAATAGATGGCTGCTCGAAAGTGTGTCTGATTTGCTCGGTGTTTAAGAAATTTATGATTTCTAGGCTAGCCAGTGATCTCGAAGCATTACAAGGTTCATTGATTGGTGCCTTTGAACTCTATGCGCGAGATCCCGTATTTTCTGCTAAGGGAAATCAACCATTTGTTATAATCTTAAAATAAACAAAATTTGTGCAATTAAATATGTTAATAGATGAATCCACCACTATGTGATTTGTGCCAAAATAAACATGTGAACGATTACAGAAATACACATTAACTAAAAACTCAGATAACGTTTTCATTAAATTTTAACTAGTAGTACTAAGATGCAAAAGTCAATTGATCGATTTTATAATAAACTACTAGATATTCAGTCACTCATCAATTACCAATTGAATTAGCAGTTGAAATGGATAGTTCAAATAGATGACTGAAGTTGAAAAAAAAAAACTTAAACAAGAAAGTTGTGACTTATAAAATCGATCAAATAACTTTTTCATCTTAGTACTACTAGTTAAAAATCAAATTTTATTTTTTAAAAGGTTAATGTTGGCTTATTTAAATGCATTTAGTTATTAGTATCATTTCGTCGTTTGTAAAAATCCAACTTAGTCTGAGTGAAAGAAACACATTCTTGATTCCTGTGTTTTCTTAAGAAACACATTCTTGATCCTTGTGATTTTTTTTGGTAATCATAAATTCAATAGCAAAAGACAGAATGGTCACAAGAGATTGAATCTAATTCATCATTTCATCGTTTGTAAAAATCCAACTTCGTCTCAATCACAAGAATCAAGAATGTGTTTCTTAACAAAACACAGGAATCAAGAATAGTCATAAGAGATTGAATCTACTTTTAATATACACAAGAGAGTAAAACTTTGGTTATACAAAACAAAAATAGCAACAGAAAAAGTAGATTTTTCTGATATTCGCTAGACTATCCAAACAAGGCTTCTTAAGAACTATATGTATACAAATATTACCGTTTTAGATATAACATCGAAGAAACATAAATTGTTGCTCAGTTTTAATTAGATGCTAAAACCTTGGTAATTAGTTCAGGGGTATCTAATAAAAAATGAATCGTTTAATTGTAATATCCAGTAGACTTACATACAAGATAGCAACACTATTTTATATCGATCTCATATCGTATCTCCCTCTTTCAGTCTCTCCATTATATAGCTAACCGGACTCGCTTGACTTAACAACAAGACTACTACACTAACAAACCGTCTTGGTCATTTGCCAAATGATCAACCAAGATAACACCCGACCCAAACCTTATTTCTTTAAGTTGTGGTCGGTCCAATCGGTCCAAAATCTTGAAATGGCCAAACCTAAATATCATTTGATACCAAACCATATTGATTGCCAAATAAAATGCAAAAAAAAAAAACACTTTTGATTCGACTAATAAGACTGTACAAAGTTAGACATATACATACCCTCCAAAGCACTCTGCCTCGAATAAGACCATAAGGTAAAGGACCAAAGATTCTCGAGTCTCTAGAGTTCTGAGTATAATCACCTTGCACCCACACATGCCCTTTAGGAACCTAAGAAAATAAAGTCAACAGATCAAATTGACGTAAAGAACACATCGTAATTGCCAATGTCAAGACAGAAACTAAAACCAAATCTGTATCTACACAAATAGCATTAACATTTCTTAGTAGTACTATCAAGGCTAAAGTTTCATAAAGTACAAAGCTTACAAGACTCACTGATTAGTTGTCATTCTCATGTGAAAGGTTTACAACAACCCAATTTTCCGACAATGTAACTAATATGTTCAAATCTAATTCATAAGCGTAGTGAAAGAAGAAGAGGGTTAGTAAACAACATACCACGACGGTTCTTGATTCATCGTTCTTCTCAGGATCAACTACAAAGCTTACACAATCTCCTTCAAGTCCGATCACTCTCTTGATTGGAATCTTGTTAGGGTCTTCTGGAGATTGCAACACAATGACATCTCCACGACTCAGTTTCCGAGACCGCGTGGAGATACGTTCTGCCAATACGACATTCCCCGAAGGATGAAGCGTCGGGATCATGCTCGGACCAAAAGCCTACTCAAGAAGAGGACAATTAACAAAAAAAACAAAATTGTGACAATCTCGATGCTTTTGCTTTGTTAGATGAACGAAAGGAATGATGAGACTCACGAAAGCAGGGAAGGCGAGATAGGTTGTGGTTACATGGAGAAAGGAGTAGACTTTCGCGACAAACACACCGCTTTTCATAGCTTGTCGATAAGCTACGTTCCAGAACGACGATGAAGACCCCATTTGTTGATTCCCTGCAACTGAATTGAACCAATCCAGATTCGACAACGAGAATGGTGTCTGAAAGTTTTGAGAGTTGAGACAGGATCGTGGAGGGAGGCTTAGATGGAACCCGGTTTACAAAAGATGAAGTCAGATTCTCAAACCCGGTTTAAATCATCAGAGCCTGCGATTTCTTTGCTTATAAAACCCGGTTTAAGGGTTAAATATAATTCGAACCGTGATGGAAATGGAACACACAAAACTGAGAACATATGGGGAAGATGGAAACGTGAAGAAGAGATCGGAGTAAGAAGAAAATCAAAATTAATACTGATTACTGAATTGCCGATCCGGTTTTCAGTAAGATACTGAAACCAAACCGAATTGACCAAATTTAGGCTCGGTGTGGTTTTCTATTGGCGCTTGGTGTGGATTGCAAAGTTTTAGAATCCCATCTTCCTGCATTAATAGCCTCTCCGAGTTGTTATTGGAAATGCTCTGCTCTGTTGTATCTTCCATGAATGTTACTTATAGAGAAAGATAAGTAGTAACTGAATCGAACATTTAATATGTGTTCTCAGGGCTTGGGAATCTCTTAAGGCCGGCAACATGTTGTAAGTCTATGGTTATTGTTCACAATGGCATTTGCCTTAATTTAAATTGGGATGGTTTCTAACTGTAAACACTGATAAGCTGATGAAAGGATAATGAATTCTAAAGCACGCAAGTAGTACGCAAGAAGGAAAAACGGATTGTGTTGTCTGAAAGTTACGTGGCCAATCTTTCTCTTTATCCGGGGAGATCAAAGCTACCTTTCAGCCTGCAGGTTGAATATTATACTACTATATATGTTGTGGGAATATTGTGAATTGTGTGACAAGATATATTGGTTTTCTCTCTGTTAGGTGGTGATTTTGTAGCGTGGTGATAAAGGATAAAAGAATTCACAGTTATTGGCGGTAACACGATAAGCGGGTTCAGGTTTTCAGGACAAGTTTCACTTCTTTATA
This sequence comes from Brassica oleracea var. oleracea, assembly GCF_000695525.1. NCBI lineage: Eukaryota > Viridiplantae > Streptophyta > Magnoliopsida > Brassicales > Brassicaceae > Brassica > Brassica oleracea. The sequence goes on from NC_027754.1 coordinate 16,338,729, forward strand.
TTGTTTGTAGCTTAAAAAGTAATAGGACCACGTAAAAGAGTTAGTTTGGCTTATCATGTTTAGGCTAGATGCGACATCGGGAAGATGTTTTATTGGTTCATCTGATATTTCCAAATAAACAGATCACAGTTGTAAGGAGAAAATTCGTGACAAGCATCGGTCAAGTCAAAGAACTTTATCAATGTGTGATCATTTGTTTACACTAAGGGGGAATGTAAAAATAGCTTCAAGAACACTTACATATCAGCGTAGAGTTCATGTATTCCAACATATACCAGTAATCTTTCTCACAGGATAAACTTTAAAGCGTCGTCTCGGTGTAGACAAGTGTTTCGTTTGTGGCTGCCATTTTGTGTGATAGTGCGAGAGACTAACAAATCAGTGGACATTACACTTACGCGGCTGTAATTTTTAATGGGAAAATGGTCATTCAAATCCCGAACTTTCAATTTTTGGCCATTTAAAGCATAAATTTTAACTTAGACAACTTAAATCATTGACTTTTTATTGACTTTTGTTTTAAATCATGAACTTTAGTTGATTGGGCTAAATAAGACACATCTTTAAATAATTTAACAGAACATTAACACAGAGTTAACTAAGGCTTAATTAAGTACAGTTAAGTAAAACTAACGAAACAACATATAGTATGTTCTTCACATTGATTTAAAATATACTGTCCCTTATATATTAATTGAGAAACATTACAACGTTGTTTTGTAGCCACGTGTCACCATGAGAATGAAATTCAGAATTTTTAGAAAAATAGGTTGGTTCATCTTAACTTATATTATACTTTTTATTAAACTAACTATTAAATTGATAAATAGTATGCACGAGAATATTCTCGCACTTTCCTTAAATAAAAACTACATAATTGCCTAATATGATTAACGTATATATGACAATCAATGATTTGTATCTAATAACTTTTATTCCGTTTTTTTCTTGGACCTTGCAACACCACGGAAGTGGGTACAATCATGCCTTTGCCTTATTTAAAATCTATATTTTTTAATTACTGAAATTATTCCATGACATACATTTTATTTCAATAAACTATATATTATTTGATTCCTTTTCCCTTTCAACGGAAATACTTAAACCCTTTCTAAGTTTACAGATTTATAATTAATTATATTCTTCAAATATATGTCATCAAATAGTTGTAAACGTTTCATACTTTAGTAAAGAAACTATCTATAATATAGGCAACATAAATATAATCACTACCTATATCTACCTATAATACTCTAGACATGTTGCAATAAATTATTTAAGCATTTCAATTATCTAGGAAAAATTATATCTCAACATTTAAACTTTTCAATTCAGAATGAACAAATGTACATTTAGATACGGAATGAACAAATTTCATCTATAGTTTATACTAAATTAAAAATGCGTATAAAAAATTGATTATTGTTCTACTATAAGTTTCATAATTTTGACGTTAGCCAATTGTTTATTTAAATTTTGAAACCTAAAAATATTTTCTTTTCTTTGTTATATTTTAATAATAAGTAAAATATTTTTTAAAAAAAAACGTCTTCAATACCCAACCGATAACCCAAAAATATATTGTATTATTCAATAGACTTTTAGTTCAAAATTTCCGAAAATATTCTTATTTTAATTATATTCGAATATATTTTATTTCAGATATATATATTATATGATAAACTATCCTATATATTGAGAAAGTATTTATTGTTAAATCATTCATTCGTAACTGTGATTTACAGAAATGTGAATGGTCCCTATTTCTCTAAACCCAAAGAGCTAAAACCAAACTGAAAATCAAACGGGTATCCAAATATTTAAACATGATAAAATATTAATTTATATCTGTATATAATATAATTTATCAATAGCGTTTTCAGGTATTTTGGTCGAATTGGCTAAAATACTAAACATTGCATTTTGAATATTTATGGAGAAAATATTTCGATAGAAATAATGTTCAGAAGGTATGTTAAGATCATATGTATTAATCAATAGTGTCACATTGTTAAATGAAAATGTCAAGCGTTTCTTATGGAAGTTTTATAGAGTTTGTGATGATTAGTTTTCTATATTCATACAGTTATGCAAATTATTTTAAAACGGGTGAATTAAAATCTTATTAATGGTTCTTCATTGTATTTATTCCTATTTTGTTTCTTTAATAAAATGGTTCTTCATTGTATTTATTCATATTTTGTTTCTTCAATCTCCATACATAATACTGAATATTGCATGAAAATCATCATTGCAACGCATCATTGCTAAAATAGACTCATCGATCTTTGTTATAGACTTATAGTAGACTAATATCGAACAGTCACATAACTACACCACATAAATATACTTACTCGAGGAGGAAAAACAAAGCTGCTGAGGTGGCAAGTGTTGGTCAATAAGTCAATGCAGAAGAGTTGAAGAAATAAGCAGAGAGAGGAAGACACGTGATAGAAGAAGGGTTATAACAAAAAGTATAAATAGTCTTTAGATATTTTCTATGAGATTCATGAATAGAATTACAATGTGTTTAGCATATGAGCTAGGTCCTTTCTCACATGCGAGCAAGAAAGTCAATCGTATGAAATTATCTCTGGTGTTGTAATCGATTCTTCTAATCAGCAATAAAGAATGTATTGAGTGGAGATCCTATCTTTCTACTTAACATTATTATAGATATCAAATTCTTGAAGTATAACCCACATTATCTCTATTAGTTCGCATAAAGTTTATCCACGCTTACATATAGTGTTTCTTTCTTATGATTCAAGCTGCTAACTTATGATTGTTTTCCCATGAAATTTAAGATGTGTTCATAATGTTTTTCTTCTTTACACCCCGTCCGTAGGACGGCTTTGACCCTAGTTTATACAAAATAATAAGAGATACTTTGAAGGCTTCTAAGCACATCCACCTAAGCAAAAATAATCAGCAAATTAGATTGAAGCATGTTATTAATAATTCTACATCAGCAATCTCATTTCATACATGGTTACAATTCCATGGATGAACTCCACCTTCTTCAAAAGTAAATGCTTTCTTCAATTAATTAGGAACCAAAATCGACAGCCCCTTTTAAATTCTTCAAGCATTCCAGCATCACTATATTAACCAGGGAAAATTTCCAATTCAAAAAAATTCTCACACACCCAACTCATCATCTAGTCTAGGCGATTTATCGGGGAATCCTCGTGATGAAAACAACATTGAAAGCTACCACCAGAAATCATCAACGCCATTGAAAGATCAAGTTGCCACATCAGAAACCAAAAATCAGGAGAAAATCTGATGAGACTTCTCAATTCGTTCAATTTGTTTGACTCTTTGTTTTACCGGTTTGTGGATGTCTCACCGATTAATTATATTTTTTAATTAAAAAATGTATTTATTGTTTGTCTCTCCGATCTGAAATATTTTCAAATTTTAGATGATGATTATGATCCAGCAATATAGGTCATGAGCCACATATTTTGTGTATTGGGTCTCATCATGTTTAATGTTTTATAGAATCTGCAGCTGATTTCATGTCTCAAACTAAAATAATTCTTGAAAAAAGCTGTAGATTCTGGAAAACATCAAACCTGATGAGATCCAATACACAAAATATGCGACTGATGACCTATATTGTCTGATCATAATCATCATCTAAAACTTGAAAATATTTCAGATCGGGAAGACAAACAATAAATACAGTTTTTAATTAAAAAATATAATTAATCGGTGAGGCATCCACAAAAAGTTAATCAAACTGAACGAATTGAGAAGTCTCATCAGATTTTCTCCTGCTTTTAGGGTTTTGATGCAAAAACTTGATCTTTCAACGGTGTTGATGGTTTCTTCTGGTAGCATGCAATATGTTTTCATCACCAGAATTCTCCCATAAATCCCTTAGGCTTGAAATTGAGTCTTAGACATTTCAAATTAGTAAGATCATCATATTTATTTCTCTGTATCTGTTAACCAGTAAAATCTATTTAATATTATTTAAAATTAATAAACTATTTGCAGTAATATTTAATACCTAAATATTATGCTATTTATATCTATTTAGAAATGATTAAATAAGAGGCTTTTATATACAGATGTATAGCCAATAAATAGTATTTTAGAAGAATAAAAAATGGGTCTTTGATAGAAACAAACAAAAACTAAACACTACGCACATAAATCAATTGTTTTGTCTTTGAAATAAAAAATATAAGAAAATGACATAAATATTCATAATAGCGTGTTAGCAGTTTATATGCATTGAATAAGTTGTATACATTTATATTTATAAATGAAAACGTTGTTAACTAAAAGTATACAATTTTATACTCAAAATCCTGTACTAACAAAACATCTTTAGTAAACTCATCACGAGTTACAATAATTGTCTGCATCATCGTGGACATTATAAAGTCGCACAAAACATGGGGAATGGTCTTCTTTTTTAGAGACATGAAAATATAATAGGAACTCTGTCTTAAGAAAAATATACCCAAAATACATTCCGAGTCCAAACTTACTATTAATTGCTACAAAACATATTTACTAGGTCATATTTTCAGTAAATTTAGTGTTTAGTCACTAAAATTTTAAAAATGCAAGAGCCTTGCGAACCCAGGTAAAATCGGTTCAGGATCATGGGATCCTTTTCTATTAGATAGGAAGGGTTGTTGCACAAAGGATTATAAAGGTTCAACCAAATGTTGGAAAAATACGAACTATGCAAGGAATGGAGCTTAAAAAATCAAATGCAAAATAAAGGTTGTTGTAGGCTTCCTTTTGAATACGTAAACACAAACAAAAGAAATACAAAAAAATACAAAAAATGTGTTAAAAACTATCTCACATTGACTTTTGTAAGTCATATATATGGGAAGACCTACATCAAATTTTAGACAATTATAAATCATAAAACAAGTCATCAGGATATTAATCACTAACACAAACATATATAAATGTGAAGGAAAGAAAATTGTATTACCATATCTGTTTTTTGCTAATTAATTTTCTAAAAAATGCATGAAAGTTATTACTTGTCTCAGTATCATGAACAAGATTTTATTTGAGTGAATTACATAATTAGACACTTTTTCTATTTCTTTTACACCAAAAGACATTTATTGCATGAGGCACATAAAATGATAGTATCGAAAATGGTTTTGGACCATTATGCCCTTAATGATTTAGAGAACTAGTTGGAGTTCTATTGGAGAAAACGATACTGGCTAAATAGACTATTTTTAGTTCAGTTAATATTAAATAGTGTTTGGTTTATCGATATGTGGGATTGATTATTAGCCACATGATTTGTAGAGTACATTTTGATCTAAGGGTGGTTGTAGTTTATTAGATTTGGAATTAAAAAAAAATTTACGTGTAGTTGGTTTAATGTGTGTAAACCGGAATGATATGATTTAATTTGATTTGTATAGTAAATAGAAAGGGTCATCATTCTATATTGGATGTGGATACGGAAGAGTGAATGTGGACACCGTAGAGTTTCCGACACAAAGAGAGGATGTGGATATGGAAGAGTGCGAAGGAGATGATTCCTCGAAGGAGAAGAGTGTATGTGGACAAGGTTGAGTGGATGTGGACACTGTAGAGTTTCCGACAGAGAGAGAGTGTGGATGTGGATACGAAAGAGTGCATAGGAGATCTCCGATGACACTAACTTTCTGCGACAAGACAGCTGCTGCGGTTGTAGCGACACTCTTTTACACTTTCATCTAAATAGTCGACCTCACTTCAAGGCATAAGAGATTGACGATTTGGTTAGTTCCATGTGATGGAGAAGGATCTCGAATATTTATTTGCAAATCGACAGTCAATTATTCAGCATGTAGCTTTGACATGAAAGATTTATGAATTTATGAACTTATTATAAATAATGATTTTCTGAATATGAAATTGGATAATCAAAATTCAGACGAAAAAGAATCTGAAAGAGATTGTATAGATTCATGAAGTGAGAGAGAATAAAATAATCAAAAGAGAAAACAAATTATTGAGTAAAATTTGTTCTCTATTTTCTCAATTTCGTGGTGGTGCAAGTGGATCTGTACAGAAGAAGAGGAAAGAGACAATGGAGTAGCAACTACTTTTTTTTATTACGAATAGAAATAAAAAAAAAGATTATAGAAGAGAAAGATAAAACAAGTGTTTAGTTAGTTTGCTTGAAGGGCAACTGAAACATTCTGTATAGAAAAAGTGTGACACCAGAAGTGTTTGTTTGTGTAATTGAATTGTAATTGAAAAGTCATAAAGTGTTTATGATTGTAATTTTTTTCAAATCCAATATATCTTCATTTGTTTAACCGTTTTATACATTTCTTTGTTTACTGTTTTATACATTTCTTTGTTTGATGGTTCCAATTTATAAAGAATGACTAAAAAAATACATGGAAAATGAAAGCAAAAAAAAAAAAAATCATAAAGCATGACAAAAACCAAAGGACAAAAAAGGTGAGGGAGGCAACAAAAGAGTAAAGTGATTAGCCCTTGCGCCGACAAAAGAAAAAAAGTCTTTTCCTCTGTTCTCTCTCATAGATCTTTCACAGAGGAAAAGTGATGAGATGAATCTCTGGGCAATCGTTTGTTGTCTTATGGCGGTTTGCTTCCTCTCCGGTTTCGGTGTCACTGACCGGTTTTGTCTCTGGCATCGCATCTTCTTCTCCGATGGGCGGTCGGCTTCTGCCTCCGGCGTCGCATCTTATTCTTCGATGGGCGGTCGGCTTATGTCTCCGGCGTTCTCGCTATCTCTCAAGCGTATGGACGGCTGGCTGTGTCTCCGCCGTGCTCTTCATCTTGAAGTTCTCTGTGGTTTTACCGGGGTCCTCCCGGTGCCGTTTGATCAGTTTTTTTCGTGGTTAGCTGCTCAATTGATTCTCCTTCTCAGCCTTCGATTGATTCTTCCCTCCCTTGGATAAGGTGGTTTCATCTTCGAAGCTTACCTATATCTTTAAAGATGTTCACTTCGCTTGTAGGAATCTCGAAGGTTTGAGATCGATTGATGTCGATTGAATTCTTCTTGGAAACGCTTGATCCGTCAGATTTGACTCCTCGACTGACCGGGGTTGAGAGCGGTTCGGTTGAACGGGATCTCCTTCGGTTAGGCTTCGCTGACGGCGTTGCTCCGTCGTACCGTCTTTCTGGCACCGGAGGAAGGCAGCTGTCTCATTTCTTGACGCGTGTACCATTGATTGCTGGACAATCGGACACGTGGTGGAGGTGTGAGGTTTCCTTCCCCAACGGTTCTCGTCTATGGGCTGATGGCCCGTAGTTCGTTTAGTCAATGTTCGGCCTGTTTGTGTTTGGGCGTTTGTGGTTGGCCTTTCTCTTGGCCTGTTTGTTTGACTTTTGTTTTGCTTGTAAAGTTTGGTTGGGCTTGGCTCTTGTGGGGCTTTGCCCCATTTAATAAAAAGTATGTTCAGATGACAAAAAAAAAAAAAAAAAAGTTGTAAAGTCATTAGAAGACCAAATGTTTTTTTTTTAAGAAAGCAAAATACATTACATGCCTAAGTAAAAAGGCACATCACAAACCATAATAGTTCATGGCTAGAAATGGAAAATGAAAAGCCATTTGATTAGAGTGCAAGTTCAGCCATACAAATCAAAAGCTCAAAGCAAATCCACAAGTACACCTTGTGCAACGCACAAAATGAAACATATATAGAGAGAGATTCAACATACTATTATATCTAAATAAATCCCATCCTGTAAATAGAAGCGAGGAGAGTGGGAGTACCATAGAGAGAGAGAGTGGTCCAGATAGCGCTGGACCGAGAGTTACTTCCCAAGAACAGTTGCAACTGAAGAAGGAATATCGGATAGTATCTTCAAGATTGGTTTGAGAAATGTTCAACGCCAAGTTTCTGAGCTTCGAGTTTAAGTGACTTGAGGTACTGAACAGCTTCATCAAGTACAGAAGCTGTATTCATCTCTTCTCCTCCAGGGACAATCCTCCTCAACACTCCCATCATCTTCTTCATCTTTCTCCTTCCTTTCCCATCATTGTTAGAACTACTCGCACTTCCCGATACACTCTGCTTCCTTCTTGAGCTATATCCATAGCTTGAGCAACTTGATTCAGCTGATGTATTCCCATACTCCCTGAGAGACTCACGAGCTGTGGTGCTGACCTCTTCTGAATCACAACCATCCTCACTCTCATCACCATCTTCATCTGTGCTCAAGAGAGCATCAATCTCGTTAGGATCTTCTTGGTGAGAAGAGGATGATGATACTTCTTGTCGGCCATAGTTACCATAACTTCCCGCAACATACTCGTTATGAAACGAAGAAGCTAATCCGGAGTTCACGAGCCTAGGTGTCAGCTCAGGATGGTACATCACTTGGCTGCGGTCATATGTTTGGTCGAAAACGACAAAGTTATTTGGACAGACCGAAGAGGGTTGAAGTTCAACACCATGGAATGGTAACTTGGCACATGGCGGGGACAAAGCATCAAAGGATGACGCTGATGCATACGACGGGACGCTGTTCATGTTTCCGTCTCCCATTACGTCGGAGAAGTAGGGATACTGATTGTTCTGCATTAGAGAATGCCCGTGCAAAGCTAAAAATGTGAAAAAAAAAAAACAAGTCCTAAACTGCGAGCTGCTTGATTCTTTACTACCAAATCTGTCTTCGTTAAGCTTTGAGCTGCTCGGTTACTACTAAACCAACACTACGTTGACAACTGAACCAAATGCTAAATCAAGTTGTTATGGCCATCAGACTGAAGAGTCTCCACCAGAGCCCTTACCCCACCAAACCAGAAGCTTCCAAACAGAGTTTAGATCTCTTCAGAATACCAAACTCTTAATATCTCACAGTAATCAAAAGACAGCCGCCCAATTATCGGAAACTCCAGAAACCAGACTACGTTACAGGCTTAAGTAACTGTCTGAAATATTCTGCCTGCAAAGATTTAAGAAAAAAAAAAAAGAAAAGTTGAAATATCATACACACTGTGGTTTTTATGCTTTAAAGAATAAAACTATTTACCCAAAACATATATGATCTATTAGAGGGATACAATTTTCAATGCTTGATAACTTAATCTAATTCAAAAAAGTAGTTATTACCTGGCAAACTTGAACGGATTGGTAATTAGCAATGAAACATGTAGTCATCATAAAAGTTCCTATTTCCTTCAATGATCTGTTTCCCTTCTTCTTGTTTCCAACAATGCACATTCTCAACACTAAAAAAATAGTCACAACAACAACAACAGAGAGCTACTCCGAAAAAACAACGCCTGCAAAACGAGAAAGGAATGTTCACTAGTTTTAAACACAAGAAGCTGTGGAAAAAAAAAACTAAAACAATGAGAGCATTAGTTTTCACATGGCACCAAGGCGAGAAGACAATCTAAACTAGAAACCGACATACTATATAAAACAGCTAAAATAGAGGGAAAGCAAAAGAGACTACAAAGATCTTAATGAAAAAACACTCACTCACCTGGAAAGGATGGAAATTTACAGAATGACAAGGAAAAAGACAACGAGACGAGTGCAAGTCCGGTTGAAAAACATGAAGAAGGATGTCCAGGGCATCTTTGATTCCTTCCACTATTAATTTTTGAGTATTTAACCTCCCCGTTCCTCTTCTCTTTCAAAAACTGCCCAAACAAACAAAATTAGGACCAATTCTATTCATAAAATAATCACAGATATATGAAGTTGAAAGGCACTGAAACCAAGGCAAAATCTCTAAAACAAAATATATCTGAAAAAAATGAACAGAGAAACCAAAACACAGAGGATGTTTGATTCATGAAACAAAAGCATACAGCTTTATGCATCTGCGTACGATAAACAAGAGCAGCCATGACCAAAGACACTAACACTGGTGGATCAAGGATAATAAATGTTTTTATCTTTCTCACTAAAATTACATACTGATCACAGAATCTTCACGCGATCATGAATAGTCATGAAAAAAAGAAACAGAACGAAAATCACACAGAAATTTCAAAGGGAAAAATAGAATCTTCACCCAAATAAGTCAAAAATTGCGGCGGCAAGAAGAAGCAAAAAAGATCATTACCTATAGAGATCAAAAACCTTGAGAATAGAAGAGGAAGGATAAAAATGAACTCTTTATGCGTAGAACTTAAGCTGAAAAGGCTGATCGATAGAAGTTGCAGTGGGAGGGGGCAAGAAGATCTAGAAAGAGAGAAAAGGAGAGACAATAGGAGTATGTGACAGAGAGCGTGGCCTTCTTCTTTTCTGGTGCTGTTTGTTTGTTTTTGTTTGGTTTCTCCACTCCCATTTTAATCGCATTCACCATACATATATGGATTTTTAAAGTTTTTTTTTTTTTTTGCAAAATAATTTTTATTAATTCCTAGCACGCTTTGTTTGTGTGCGCGAATCTACTAGTATTCTAATAAAAACAAAAATAAAAACAAGCAAAAAGAGGGTAAACTTTTGTGGAATTTTCGGAATTATCAATTTTTTACACTCCTACTGATATTGATTCATCCAAGATCAAATCCTCGACAAAATATGTCTTTTTACGAGTTATATAGAAGAAATAAAAACTTTTAATATAATCTTTAGGGAGATATAATTCAACCGATAGTTTGATGTAATTTGTATTAAAATGACAAATCTACAATTTTAAAATGAATTTTACTCTTTTAAATTTTTTCTGTTATTGAACTTAACATTTTATAAAGTATTTTAAAATTTATTGTTACCGAATTTAAATTGTAAGTTTTATAACTTCTTAGTGATTTTAGAGTGTTATGGTGAAGTTTCTTAACTAAAAAAATTCAAATTCAAATCCTATGCTATGGTTTTTGGTAATATTTTAAAATAGTTTAACAAAAATCATTTTCAACTCTCTAATTTATATAAAATCATCTAAAATTCATTAAAAATCAAATCGCTTCAAAATTTAGATTAAATACATCTTTTAGTTATTTTATCCCCCAAAATAAAATAAAAAAAAGTTCATTTTGTTGTTTCTTTAGTTATTTATTGTTTAGATAAATCTTCTATTAGAACATATAACACAACTGTAACCAAATTTACATGATTTGGCATGACTCTAGTGTCGATTTTCAGTCAGTCAAATTGATTAATACAATAAACATAATGGCATACAACATCCAAATCACTTATATAAAATCAAACTGATATGTTATGTCTCACATGATCATAATTAGTATCAAGTGTAGAACTTCAATACTACTTATATAGCTGTTTTCTTATACCTGTGGAGATCCAAATATTTCTAACAGAAAGATTAATCCTATGATACATTCCATTAAAGTCCCCAATATATTAATTGCAGATCGTTTAAAAAATTGTATCTTTAAATTTGTACTAATTAAAATAGACTATGCTTTGGTGTCACTTAATTAAAATGACAATTTAGCTTATGTGACAGCTTAAGAATCAACTGAAAAAAATGTTGGTCCAAAATCCAATTACTGGGGAACATTATATTAACCCAAAATATAAGAATCGTGCATTATTTCCTTAAATAAAAATTACAAAGTTACTTAATATGATTAACATATATATGACAATTAATGATTATGAATAATAAAGATTTGATAACAATGTTTTTCATCTTTCTTCATTTTTGTTTAATTTTATATTACTAAAAAAATTAAAAAAATCACATTAGCCATATAATAAAAAATAGATTTTTTCTTATATGTTATATTTTGAAATTTTTGTCATCTATATGTTGAATATTTTTAAACAACTTTAATTTACAAAAAATATTAAAATCCCTTTGAAACTTTTGTGATCAATGGCTTAATTTTTTTTGTTATAACAAGATACAAATGATCATACAATCGTATTTATATGAATTTTTATTTAATAGATATTCATATTAAATAATAAATAAATATATATATATATATATATATATATATCAATATCATTTAATTTAAACTATGTACCATTTAAAAATACATAAATATGTTAATTTTGTAATTATCATTGAAAGAGTATTGAGACCTTAATATTTTAATTTTGAAATTTGCATCAAAAAATACCGCATCAAAAAATACCACATCAAAATTTTTGAGATTAATGGTTTAAATTATATGTTACATCAAATATACAAATGTTAATAAAACCGTATGAGTAGAATGTCTCAATAATAAATATTTATACTAAAATATACTACATATTTATGTCTATAACTTTTGGAAATATAATTATATACTATATAAAATAAATAAAATTATTGTTTTGATTTATTTACCATAAGTTTATTGTAAATAAACAAGAGGTATTATTTTGATTTATGTGATTAATATCTTTTATATTAACTGAGAAACAATTGATTACTCTAGCAAGTGTAAGATTTTATTAATTAATATTATTCGAAAATCTTACAAGAGATCGATACAACTAAGATTTATTTAGAATTTATTGAAATCACCTAGCGAGAACGTGGATTGCACAACAAATTTGATTTCCTAACCCTAACCCCCTTTCTATCCATCACAATACCGACATAGAATATTTGGAAGTGTCGATTAACAATCTGAAATAGTAACATTTTTCTAAGTTCAGCCCATTGGTTTTCTTAAATAGGGCTAGAACAGTTTTAATGATTAACTAAATGGGCCACATACATAGTAAAATGTGTTTTGGTTTAAAAATTGTTGCATACCCATAATCAATATGAACCATCATCATTTTCGTTTAAAATTTTGTCACAATAAAAATATAGGGTTGAGAAAAAGATCTGAATCCAAAAAACCGAACCAAGGCCGATTCAAAGAATAGTTATGAACTTTAACCAAAATTGGTTAGATATCCAAATGGATTCAAAAAATTTGTATCTAGAGAACCGAAACCGATCCAAACCGTAATATTCTAAGTATCCGACCACGATTTATATACTTAAATATATTAATTACTAAGGAGGTGTTCGCGCTTCGCGCGGAATATTGTTTTATTGTTAATAAGTATGAGTTTTCTGGATGATATAATTATGTAGCCGTCTTTATTTGTTAAAAGTATTATTTGTATTTTTATTGTATTATGTAGTAGTAAATGATATGTTAATATATTTTGTGTTTGTTTTTTCAATAATGTGTTGTCGTGTATATAATAGTATTTGTTAGTGGTGACGTGAGCCTATCATATAAAGCACATTTAATTTCAATAACTTTGCATTTATATATTTGTTGATTCTAAGATTAACGATTTCATAGTCAAAATTATATTTTATTGTATTTTCAAAATTTTGAACATTATTTTTTTTTAGATGTTTTTTGACATATCTCTATATTTTGACCTTACCTATCACCATCTTTGTATTTCGTTTACCTCACCGGTGCTTCTCCAAGGAATGATTGTTATGTTTTGGAGTAGAGTTCTTATTGTCCATCTTGTCCTGTGAGATTATCTCATATTTGTTGTAGGTCGGGTCTATGAGTTCCAAGTTGTGCGGTTGTTTCTCACTGCATTGTAGGTTAATATTGATTGCTCCTCTTCTTCCTTAAATTTTGGCTGATGTTGGAGACTGCATCTTCTTGGGTTGGGTCAGAGTTTAGGCGTCGTTGATGTTTTTTCCTTGTCGTTGGCTTGACGTTGATGGTCCCTGCTCGTCTTGGTTTTAAAATTTTGTTTTTTTCGTGATCTAACTTCTTTTTTCTATTTCATAGCTTGAGTACAGCTCTACGGTTTGCTAATTTCATTTTGTTTTCCTTTCCTTCGCTGTTCTCTCATCTCGTTGCAGTTTTCATTGCTGCTCGCATCTCTAGTAGCTCTCATTTCTGCCATGTTTGCCACTCTAGGTTTGGATAGTGTTTTCCTCCGTGTATGCTCGGTGGGCTTGGAAGGTTGTTTATGGTATCAAGCTTCAGCTCTGGTTTCTCGGTGGTTGGCTTCCATTCTCGCTCCCTCAGGTTGTTTCTTTTCTTTCCATGTTTCCTTTGGTATAGGCGTACGAAGTGAATCTCATGGAGATTTGGTCCTTTTTATCTAGAGTTTTGTGGTTCTTCGCTGGCATAGGCGTCTTGCTTTAATTTGTGAGGTGCTTCTTACCTCTTAGCTGGTGGCTGGGCTTTTGGGGCTTTAGGCATGTGTCTTTGCTGACTTTGGCATTTTGGTCATTATTTTTCCTCTGACTTGCTTTTTTGGTTCTTTGCGTTGGTACTCTATCACACACATTTTTGTTCGGAGGATTGCTTTGTCTCAAATTTTATCTTTTTGTTTTTTTTTTCTGACTTCTGATTATTTTAGCTAAAACACTATGTAGTAAGATGAGATAATTTAGTACACTATGTAGCAAGATGAGATAATTTAGTCTTCATTCTTAATCTCTTTTCAGTTTCGGACCTTTATTGAGTTAGTATTATTACGGAATTTTACCTTTTTTTTGGTTGTGGAGGTTTTAGGTTTAGACCATATGTTGTGCTCTAGTTTCTTCTTCTTAGTTTAGTTATTTTATGATTTTTAATAGTGAAATAAATATTTATTTTGTAAATTAAAAAAAATAGAAAATAGTAAAAAATAATAAATAGTGAAAGTTAATATTATTTTTAGTTGTTCATAAATTAAATATTTAAAATTATTTATATTATTTTACTTATTTCTTTATTTATATTATTTTATTTATTTCTTTATTCATCTTGAATTTTACTGACCAATAAAATAATTATCAAATTTCATATAATGATTTTTTGTGCGAGAACGATTAGATAACTAAAATTCTTAGAAATTCTATCAGACTCAAAAATTTCGTTTTCTTTTGTTATTTGTTTATTTATTCTAATTTTCTGAGTTTTTGCATTATTCAAGTTCCATCGGTAATTTTTTAATATAACAAAAATGTGAATTTTGATGAAAAAATAAAAGAGGACACGTGGCAGCAAGTCCCCCTGCCACTTGTGAGAAGAAGGGAAAATGTCTACTTTATATATATAGATTTTAAATTTAATATCTAAAAGGATATACAAAATATATAAGACGTTTTTCAGTTATCCAAAATACTTGGAAATATATACGAATAGTTATAAGTATATGTTCAAAATAGCTAAACATACTTATAATACCTAAAATACTTAAAATATCTATTGATTTCCTATCCAAATATTTAAGCTAAACCAATTTTTATGTCAAGTTTAAATAATTTGGCAAACATTATTCAAATTTATATGTTATATATTATTTTTATTTTTAGATTTTGAAAAATTTAAAGCATCTTTGAACTTTAATTTTTGGAAAAAAATTAAATAGGTTATCCGAACCCAAACCCGAACCAAACCTGCAAAGATCTGAAGTAAACCAATCCTGAAGGACCCAAATCGAACCAAATGGTACTCGAATGTCTACCTCTAATCAAATGTAAAAAATGTTACTGATAACAAAATGTATATTGTTTATAATATTTAAATACAATTTTTTTTTTAAAACACTCTATGCGCAAGATTCGGGTTATCATCTAATATACTATTAATCCATCTAAGTGGCATAATTAGATCGTCAAAATAAATTGAACGCATGATGATAGTTCCGGCTGTAATTTATTTACTAGTAGAGCAAGACGACTTGGTTATCATACTAGTCTCAAAAATAAAGTTTACGTGAATAGCGTAATGCATGTATGGATTTTTGTACTTAGCGATAAGCCTAATCTATTTTCGGGTTCTCTGTTTCTCTTTCCGGCTAACCGAGGTCTTGTTCCGATAAGCCCTCATTGGGTTGATTTAATATATATAAGAGCATCTCCAATCCACCTCTATATTTGTCTCTATAATAGCATTTAGAGATGAAATCACTCCAACTCTACTCTATTTCTTCTTCTAAAATAGAGATTGTTATTTTCACCTCTATATTTAGATGAAAAAATAACATTCCTCTATAATAGAGGCATACTTTTTTATATACAAAATGATCTTTTAGTTTTTTACTTTAACAATTATAACCAAAATAAATATTTGTTAGTGAAATTTACTGTTTACAAAAATATATAATCATATTTTTTATTTACATAATAGTTTCTATAAAAATATTTAGTGTAATTTTATGAATGTTACACTAAATTGGGTTGGTTTTCGACTTTCACAAATAAAAAATACTATTTGTAAAATTAGAAAAGAATATATCAAGAATATTTTTTTTTTAGAGGAACAAATAAATGAATACATTGGAGATAAGCTCATCTCTATTATAGAATTTTCCTATTTTAGAGGAAAAAATAAGGAAATACATCGGAGATGGTCTAAAGTATTATTAAAATAAAAGTATTAAGAGATGTTTTGGTTGTTGCTTAAAAGAAAAAGATGTTTTGGTTAAAATCAAATTAACAGTAGGAAAACAAAAGGAGAGGGACGGGGAGCACGCGTGAGAGGTTGGACAGAAGAGAGTCAAACACGGGGAGTGTGAGCCGTTAGATGAAGCAATCTGAGTGGTTCCCGTTCAATGCGGGCATGATGGTGACCGTAGGATTGCGATAACACGCGTGAAAAGCTTTGTAGGTCCCCCACCAAAACTTGACAAATTTTTTGGTATGTACTTAAAATAATATAATGATGATAAATTGTAGTTGTATGTAATAATCGACGACGCGAGATACTCATCATCTCTTTGGGCTCTTGCTCCAACCCATACTTCCAAGTAACGTATGCTTAGTTCAACCTCATGATTTCCCTCTGTACATTTGAGCTGCAATAATAAGCTTAAAAAACAACATAGAGATCGAGTGTCTGACGCAAATGTTGGCATGCGGGTTTATGTTTTTCCCTCTCCACTAATTTGATTTGATTGGTAGCCACAAACAATTACGCTGTCGTGTTTTAAATCACTGTTTGTTTTGCTACTAATCACCCAAACACTAGGTGAGATTTGGTAGAAAAGTAAACATTTAATTTGGTACAAATTTGTTTGCCACTGATCACGCAGACAGCAAGTCAGATTTGGTAGAAAAGTAACAATTTAATACTATATGTTACAAAAGAAATAACGACCGCGTACACATATGAGTCGTGTGGTTTTAGCTCAGATCATTATTTGGAGTATTAGACTTCGAGGTAACGATATCCACATTGTTTGAGCTTTAATCAACACACCCAACCATTTTATCAACAGAAAGATGGATATACTGTTATTAATAATAATAATACATGAAACAAAACAAATATCGAATATTTTACAATTCGGTGAAACTAATTATTCATTTGGGAGGAGACCGAATTGTAAGAAAATGAATATTTAGAAATGTCTGATTATCTTTAATTTTGGCATATGTTATTTTAGTGACATATGGTTATGGTGTTGAAAAGGACTATCAGACCATCTACAATGAAATTCTATTTTTTCCTCTATAATTTATACTAAAATAGAGTAATTCTATTATAGAGTAACTTTTGCTCTCAAGATGTTATTCTATAATAAAATTACTCTATTAGAGTGAAATATACAAGAATGTCACTTTTCAATTTCAAATATAGTGTACAAATTTATATTTTTCTATATTTTACTTTATAATAAGGTAATTCTATTATACAGTAATATCATTGGAGTAAAAATTATTTTATAATAGAATTACTCTATTTTAGTATAAATTATAGAGAAAAAAATAGAGTCTCGTTGAAAATGTTCTAATCGGTGAAAATATCCTTAGAACATTTTCATGGCCATGGGAGATATCCAAGGGAGTATCCCAAACATAAAAGAGTTTTTAATTTTGTTTAGCTTACAAACTTACTTTAAATACTTTAACAATGGCGATTTTTTAGTGTCAACGGGGGCTCTTAAGCGCTGATAAAATACCTGTTACTGCTGAGCAAAGTGCTACAGTATCTACCAATGATTTGAAACTGAAACATGATGGCCTAAATTATGGCATATCCAAAAGAAAGTGTATAACTTCAAATGTTAAGTTTTTTGTTCAAAAAAAAAAAACTTCAAAACTTAAATTTGAAATTTCATATTTCTAATTGCATTTTAGTTTTTACAATTATACGTCACATTTATGATTTTAAAATATTTTATCGTTTCTCGTTTTAATCTCTAAAAGTTTTATATCTCATAGATATTTCAAACTTGTTCTTCTAAATTTGATTTTTACACATAAAATTAAAGAAAAACTTTAAAATAAGATTTAAAATATTTTAGAACTAAATTTAGACAAGAACCAAATTACAAAAGAAACTTAACAAATGTACTAGTTGATCATATATGAAAATATTATGAAAAATAGTTTTTATAATGTGGTATTTTACTTGTAACTTAATATTTAATTATGTATTTCTATGTAAATCTTATATTTAATGTAAATTTTTATTAATTAATATTACTGTAATATATATATGTGTGTGTGTGCGCGCGCACGCGCTAGTTAATTATAAAGTTTTATAAATTTAAATTAATTATAACAAATATGAAGACCATAATATAAAATAAAAAAATATTTTTAAGTTAATTTTGAAGTTTTTTTTTTGGAGAAGAATAACTCTAAACTTTAAATATGAAGTTTGCAAGTTTTAAAATAGATTATCCTTTCGTAGATGCTCTTAGACCATCTCAAACCCTTCTTTATTTTTATATTATAAGAAATTCAAAAATGTAAATGAATTTTTGTTCCAATGCATTTTTTATAACAAATGAATGATATAGTTTATATCATAAAAGAATGCTATTCGGAGGAAAACTAATAGTTTTCTATAATAAAAAAATATAGCGTTCTTTTATTTTAGAAACACATTTAAATAATTTTTTTTTATTTTATAATTTCTCTATTATATAGAGAGAAAATAAAGTTAGATTAGAGATACTCTAACTTATAATTTTTCTTCTCGTCGAGATTAGACTAAAGTAAATAGAGTTTGAGTTGAACCGTTAAAAATGTTGACTGATACAATATCAAAATACAATTTATAATAAAAAAATTATTTTGGGTTCAAGTTGCCACATTTCAAAGTGACTCACTTTCTATTTGTACTCAGAGAAACCAATTTATTTGTAGAGTATTTGCATCGTATAGCTAGAAATCAGAAAATAATTAAGTAAATGACATAGCTGCGAAAATAATAATGTACACATTTCATATTACCCACGATGCCCCTACAATAACTGTGAGCTGAGTCTGGCACACTAAACTTTAGAGTCTATGATCTTGTAATTATTACGCTACTCTACCCTATTACATGCAACCGGTTAACAGTGGGAGGCTAAACAATATTCAAATTTGTAATTACATCATCTCTCTCATCTCACTGTCTCACTTCTGTTCTCTTTCTTCTTTGTGAAGATTTTGATTCGGTTCATACTATTATATTTCCCGATTCGGATCTCCTTTTCTCCTCCCCTACCTGTCTGACCAGGATCTGAGCAAATTCCATCTCAAGAGAGGGCTGGCTCAAATAAAAAAAAGCTTCTATGAGTTTTACGCAATCCAGGTACCTCTTCCTCTTGGAGATCCCCTCTCACCTCCTCCAGATCCATCGCTGCCACAGTGTGCAGAAACGGCGAGCCAGAACGCAAACAGCTCAGAAAGTCCCCACTTGAATATATCAGAATTGCAGGGATTAATGTATGGGTCTTGACAAGTGACAAGCAAGAAACTTAAACATCCTATGGATTCTCATCGAGGCTTCTTACTAGAAACATGAGGCAAATTGTAACAACTAGTAACTCATCATAAAAAAAAACTAGTAACTCATTGAATTCATGTCGGAGGAGCTTAGAAGAAGAAAATGTCAGTATTGAAAGTGATGAGGAAAGGATGGCCTTCATTATTGACGGTACGAGTCTCATATGTATTTCTTTTCTTTTTTCTTTTTACTATGCAGCTCTTCCAAGTGGCATGTAAATACTCTGCATACTCTGCTACCGTGTTGCTCTTCCAAGTGGCATGTAAATGCTCTGCATACTCTGCTACCGTGTTGCTCTTCCAAGTGGCATGTAAATGCTCTGCATACTCTGCTACCGTGTTGCTCCCTTTCAGAAACTAGAATCGTTGCACTTGTAAAGAACCGGACTTCTGACATGACTGTTGCCATTGGTGATGGTAATGAGACCAGTATTTCTCTCTGAAAATTAGTCTTCTTGATTCTTTCTAAGCAGCAACCAGGTTCTTATTTTGTCTCCACCTTCTCTTTGTTTTGGGTTTTGACAGGTGCCAATGATGTCTCCATGATCCAAATGGATGATGTTGTAGTAGGGATCAGCGGCTAAGAAGGTAGGCAAGCTGTAATGGCATCTGATTTCGCAAGGGGATAGTGCAGATTCTTAGTTCCGCTATTGCTAGTCCATGGATACTGGAATAACAGAAGAATGGGATACAAGATACTATACAATTTCTACAAAATGCATTTTTTGTTCTAATTTATACAATTTATAAAGACTTTTTAACTGTCTTTCATAATCCGGATCAACTATGTATTATCCGGTTCTAATAAGCATTGATGATACGAATACATAATGTATTTTCTAGATATTATCTTTTTAATCCGGATTATTTTTATTGTACGGTTATTAAGACACATTCATGAATTTTATTGCAAAATGGTAATAACACACTACCACCGCAAGATATATCCATTTTTACTTCGTGAAGCAGCGACATAAGCTTGGAGAGTAAGATCAAGCTGCCGTGCTGCTCATGGCTCTCTCGTATGGCTCAGTATATGATTAGTGGTTTATAGATCCCACCATTGTAGACGGTGGCTAATCCACAACAATTACTAGGGATTTCCTCTTTAATCCAGATAGCAATGATGATTACTAAGACTTACAAACATATTTTTTGGTTAACCGTAAATTTGCTAACTTTGATTAAATCCAGATATTTTGTTTGATTTACTGAAGCTAACTATGATTTAATCCGACTACTTTTTACCCATATATTTGTAGAGTTTGTTAATGGCTAATAATTCATAATATACAATTTGTGTATGAACCATTTTATTTGGATGCTAAACGACAATGAGTTGGTATTGTAATTTATAAGCTACTCAAATATCTTAAAATAGTCTTGTTTTATCATAATATCTACAAAAATATTTATAAATGAGTTTTATAATCGGATAATAAATAGATAATCTGGATTATGACAGTAATAGTCGGATAATAGGTTTTTTTGTTTGTAATATCAATGTGTATTATAACTGTATTACAAATCATGTTCTTAGGTTGATTAATTATAAAAGATGAAATAGTATGTACGTGTGAGTGTTAACTGGGTATTAGGAAGTTAATCCGGATAAAGCTTGTAATAGCCAACAATATCATTTGTTAGCCAGAATTTGTATATCATCTTATTTTAAATAAGATTCATTGAAGTGGCTTTATGATGCATTTAGGTGTATATACTGTATTTATAGGTTTATTTTCATTGATAGGGGCTAAAGTGAACATTTGAAGTTTTAGGTTGAAACCTCAAAGATAGTTCTGCAACGTAGTAAGTTTCAGGTCAAAAATACAAACTATACAGAGATCAAGGATCATTTGTTCATTTGTGAAGAGGTCTAGAATGTACATTCAAAACACTAGGGATTAATTCGAGAAAATATATGTACAATGCAAGAGTTTGGAGTCAGAAACAAAACTATGAAAAATCTTAGGGATCATATATGCAAAAGAGCCAAAGTTGGCCATTGTTGTCTCAGCGAGCTTTTGCAGACCAATTGGAGTCGCGACGGTGAAAGCCACCAACTCCAAATCCAGAGCATGACAACCGCGGGAGAGGAGCAAGGCGATGAACGGCGGATCTGGACGAAGAGACACATCGGAGTGTTCGACAAGACGCGGAGGTGACGCAGTATGGAGGAGACTCAGATTGAAAAACCCAGAAATACAATAAAACAATGGATCAAATAACCAAGTCTCATCATGAAATAAGGAACCAAACCGAAAAATACAGTTAAACAAGGAAATAAGAAGATCCAAATTTTAGTAAAAGAAAAAGGACATAAGAAGAACCCAGAAATCATGACAAAAAAAAGAAGATCCCAGAAAATACAGTGAAACAAGGAACCAAATATCATCTAAAGTTGTATGTAGCCAACCTCTTAATGTATCTTGAACACAATCTGAATCTGACACAAACTGACACGCTAACTGACACAAGACTACCCTACCTAAATCCACCTACAGCATAGACTTCTAGCGACTCTCTCAGTTTGCATGGACATAAAGGTAATTTCATCATCCCTCACTAACCGGATACGCAAATACTGTTTTTATGCATGAATAGCTAATTACCGAGCTGAATATGGATATTGGGCTAAATGACTCTTATTTGTATTATATTAGAAATTATGCATGGGCATAAAATCTAAAATCTGAGATCTTTACCGAAACCAACACGAAAAACCTGATTTGTATCATAATTGTACTTTTTTGTTTCGGAAAAATCTTCCAGTTGTATATATTTTTCTAAATTTATTTTTATACATTAAAATGTTATTCTATTACTTCGAACCTTTCTTAACATTATTTTTACCATATGGTGTTCAGATTTCAAAGTATATATCTTAAGTTAGAAAAGATGATTCCAGTGGTTACCTTCTAACCATTATCTCATTCATACATATGAGTGAAAGATAAATCAACTTTAAAATACAATAATAAATTATATTAATCACCAACTAATAAGTTACGAATTGAATAAGGTGATTTTGATGGCTACTTTTAATCACTAATCACCACACTCCTACAAGTTGAGAGTTATAGAATCCATTTTCAAATACAATTGAAATCAATTATTGATATGGTCAAATCATAAATTATGTGTTTTTATGCACCACAAACTATTTTTTTTCTCACGTTGCAATAGGATCATGTTGCCTAAATATGGATGCAAGAGATTATATGCATAGATGAATAAAGTAAGATGGGGTTATGCATTCTTGTAGAATTTCATCACTAGATTAAAAGACGTAATGAAAAATGCACCTACTCAGCATGAAAAACCTTAATTTATCAATAAAAGATAGAGACTATCATCCTATTCATCAAAAATTCCTATTCCTTTAAATATAACTAGACGCGCGGGTTTGAATTTTCGCGTTTTGGTTATTTATTTAACTAAATAATGTATTTATAATATTTGATGTATTATATTCACCAAGTAAATAATTTTTTTGGCATCTTAAACCATTTATTTACGATGAATATTCGATATCATATAAAAAATTGAACAAATAGACGTAATTAGAGAATTGTAGACGATATATAAAAACAATGGTTATTAATGTAAAATATGAAGAAATATTATATTATGACTTAGTATGACATAAAAGATTATAAATTAGTTATACATGTTTAAAGAAAATAAAATGATTTTAAACTTCTATGAAAAATTTAACATATAAAAAAG
>NC_027754.1:16362479-16367475 GCF_000695525.1 Brassica oleracea var. oleracea
ATTTAATGACATTAAGTTTAAATTTGATTAAGGAAAACTCATTAATTTAACTGGACAAACATTAAAATAGGCAGGTTTATTTAATGACATTAAGTTTAAATTTGATTAAGGAAAACTCATTAATTTAACTGGACAAACATTAAAATAGGCAGGTTTATTTAATGACATTAAGTTTAAATTTGATTAAGGAAAACTCATTAATTTAACTGGACAAACATTAAAATAGGCAGGTTTATTTAATGACATTAAGTTTAAATTTGATTAAGGAAAACTCATTAATTTAACTGGACAAACATTAAAATAGGCAGGTTTATTTAATGACATTAAGTTTAAATTTGATTAAGGAAAATACAAGCATTAAAATAAGTAGTTTAATTTAATTCTCAGTGGCATGAAAGTGTAAATAAGTTAGAAAACTTAGAAGTATTTTTTAATGGATACTTCTCTTTTAATAATAGAGATTCTCTCATCTAAAATTTATATTCCTTTCATTATAGTTCCCTGATCTTTATTGGACTAATTCATCTAATGCTTCCACTTAAAACCTACAACTCGATGCATGATAACATAGATGCACGGGGTATGATAAACATTTATATAAATTAGTGTTTTGAGTTCTAAATTCATACTCGTGGATAATGCGAGATATTGTAGACAATAGTGTACTAGTTTGAATTTATATAAGTGGTTTGGATGTGAGTTGTCATTGTGTCTATTGCATTAACCAATTTGACTAGCTATGAATGACATCAGTATCATGTATGTTAACATTTGGATTACAATATTGTTGTGAATCTAGGTTGAATCAAAAAGAAGAAAAAATAAAAAAAAAATAGAAAAAATAATTAATCTGAAACACTTATTTGGAATTGCTTTGTTATTATCTAGATGAATAAATAAACTATAAACCTTCACACATTGCTCAAAACTTAATGTCAATGGTTAAACGCTTCAGCAAAGTCTGTATTCGGCTGATAATCATGTTGAGTGATGTGAGCCTGGTGATGTTGAGAAGGACGAGGACCAAGCAAGCCACAATGAGACGCAGACTGAGTCATTAGATGACCCCAATATTGTTGATGATTCTGCCAGTGAAGGAACAGTTGTTGTCAATACTGATTTGGTGGAAAGTTCTGATACTGATTGCATTTATTGTTCCTTTCCCTGAACCTGTTACCACGGTTTCCTCGGTTGCATCGGTTATTGGACGACTTTTACAGACTACCGTGGTTTGAATTGTTGTTATCAGTCGTCACTGTGAGTGCTGTTGAGGAAGAAACATGGTCGAAATGCTGAGCAACATGTTTGTTTGTTCTTTTGAGTCTAGTCTCCTCCATCTGCAGCATTGACTTTGATGTTGCAAAGCTGGGGAATGGTTCACGGTGCTGAATGACACTGATGATGTTGTCAAATCTTTCATTGAGTCCATTGAGAAGGTAGGTGACAAGCGTGCAATCAGCAATGGGGCATTGACGTTGGCTTGACGGTCGGACAAAAACTTTATTTTTTGATAATAAGCTTTGATTGCGAGATCACCAATCTCAGTGGTACGAAGCTCATTGTCTAGCTGGATTGCAGGAGCCTCTTTGTTGTTTTTGACTTTGTTCTCAATGCGGATCCATAATGTTCTGAGCGGTACCGCTGGCCTCAAATGAGCTTTTGAAGAGATCAGGAGACAGAGTCCCGTAAATCCAAAGCTTGACCAGGCCGTCTCTCTTGTTCCATTGAGCATCATCGTCTCCAGGCGGAACGTTGTGCCATCAAGATGTCCCACAACGTCAAAAGTGATGGAGTGAGTGAGGAAAAGCTCACGCCAGGCGTCATAGTTATGATCAGCCAGATCGAGGATCAATGGAATGTGTGACTTTATGTTAGTCACACCAAAAGCAAAAGCACGCTCGAGATGTTGAGCAGCCATGATAAGATGATGAAGAGAGTTAGAAAGAAGATAAGCGAAGAAAGTGAGAAAATTTTAGGAGCTAACATATTATGCTCCCATAAAAGTAGATAGAATTCTATGTTGGGATTGATCTCATTATGTTGGCATATAAAACCATTGCTATTACATGATTTGAAGGATTTACATAACAAACAATATCTAATTTAAATTTATACATAATCTACTGAGAATATATTTATTCTCTAATAAAACATAAGAAAGGAAAGTGAGAGAACTAGAGAGAAGCGAGTAAATGTCAGTTGCCACTCAAAGGTTAAAACAGACAAGTTAATAATATTTCATATGAAGATATAATTTGTAACTATTATAAAATAATTTATAATTTTATAGTACCGAAAAATTTAAATAAGAGCGAAATTTTATACATGCAGGAAGGAAATAACACTTATATAAGATGAATATCGAGAGAGAGAGTTTACTATAAAAGGAGGAAGAGAAGTGTATTACAATCGAACGAAAACGTTCGTATATATAGAAGTAAAAAGATAAAATTATTATGTACGTTCATATCATTTTGTCAATCTTTGGTGCGCGTATTATTGACATTTGCTTTTCACCTTCTTTTCACGTTTATAACACTCCCCTTTGGAGACCAGTGTCACTATTGCTTATTTTTTTGTCGTATTTGTTGCCTCGTTAAAAACTTTTTTAGGAAAACACAATGGGAAAAACCATAGTTAGGTAAAAAGAGTACAACTACGTAAGTTCCCCTCGAATGAGCAGTCATAGATTCTTCTGATGACGCATTCCAATGTTATGGACATGTTTTCTGAATACCTAGGTAGGAAGTGATTTTGTGAAGAGGTCAGCTGCATTGTCGCATGATCGGACATATCTCACTTCAATATATTTCTTCTTCTCGAGCTCTTGAGTGTATGAAAAGAACTTTAGATGTATATGTTTCGTTCTATCACTTTTGATATATCCTTCCTTCGTTTGAGCAACACATGCTGCATTATCTTCATATAGAATAGTTGGCTCTATATTTTTGTTAATCCCACTGCTTGAACAGATGTGTCGGCTTATTGATCTTAGCCATACGCATTCTCTACTTGATTCATGGAGTGCAATGATCTCAGCATGATTTGAAGAAGTAGCCACAAGCGTTTGTTTCTGAGAACGCCAAGATATAGCAGTGCCTCCGATCGTGAAAACATATCCAGTTTGCGATCGGGCTTTGTGTGGATCTGAAAGATATCTTGCATCTGCAAAACCAACCATTTGACCTTTTGAATCCTTAGGGTAAAACAAGCTGAAATCAATGGTCCCTTGAAGGTAACGAAAGATATGTTTAATTCCACTCCAATGTCTTCGAGTTGGGGATGAGCTGAATCTTGTCAAAAGATTTACAGCAAATGATATATTAGGCCGTGTACAATTTGCAAGGTACATCAGCGCTCCAATTGCACTTAGATATGGTACTTCCGGACCAAGTATCTCTTCTTTCTCCCCAGGTGGTCGAAATGGATCACTCTCAATATTAAGTGACCTAACGACCATCGGGGTGCTAAGAGGAGTTGATTTATCCATGTTAAATTGTTTCAACACTCTTTTAGTGAATGTGGATTGATGCACAAATATACCATTTTGTGAATGCTCTATTTGTAGGCCAAGACAATACTGTGTATGTCCAAGATCTTTCATCTCAAATTCTCCTTTGAGATAGTCTGATGCCTTTTGTATTTCCTTTGAGTTCCGATAATGTTAAGATCATCAACATATACCGCGATTATTACAAATCCGGATATTGTTTTCTTGATGAAAACACATGGGCATATAGGATCATTCACATATCCTTCTTTTGTTAAATGATCACTCAGGCGATTATACCACATACGTCCAGATTGCTTTAACCCATATAATGATCTTTGCAATTTTATTACACATAACTCTTTAGGTTTAGAACTTAATGCTTCTGGCATTTTAAAGCCATCAGGAACTTTCATGTAGATATCAGTATCTAATGATCCGTATAGATAAGTTGTAACAACATCCATGAGACGCATCTCTAGATTTTTATCAGCTGCTAGACTCATCAGGAATCTAAACGTGATTGCATCCATAACTGGAGAATACGTTTATTCATAATCGATTCAAGGTCTTTGAGAAAAACCTTGAGCCACTAGATGAGCTTTGTATCTCGTAACCTCATTTTTCTTATTTTGCTTTCGAACGAAAACTCATTTGTACCCAACTGGTCTCACATCTGCAGGTGTGAGTGCAATAGATCCAAATATTCCTCGTTTATTAAGCGAATCAAGTTCGGCTTGAATTGCATCTTTCCATTGTTTCCAATCATGTCTCTTTTGACATTCATAGACAGATTTTGGTTCTGGATCATCTATTTCTTCATTTATTTCACTTGACACAATATATGAGAAAGCATCATCAACATCATCCTGTTCATTTCTATTCCATATCTTCTTATTATGGATGTAGTTGATAGAAATCTCATGATTCCTTTCTGACTCATGATGCTCTACTTTGTCAGGGTTCTCATCATTTGTTTCTTCTAAAATACTTTATGCTATTTTGAGTGTGTCTTTTGTCTCTGCATCCTTTTGTTTTCTAAGATTTTTATTCTTATAACCAGCAGGCCTGCCACGCTTCAAGCGTGTTTTAGACTCTCGTGTATCGTCTGCTTTTCCTTGCTCATTTGATATTTTGATACAAGCAGGAGCATTCACGGCTGGTATAAGAGATTTAGTTACCATCTTGGTATTTGTAAATGCATCAGGTAGCTGATTAGCTATACTCTGTAAATGCATGATTCGTCGAACTTCTAGATCAGACTCTTTAGTAGGAGGATCAAGATATAGTAACGAAGGTACACTCCATTTGATACCATTTTCTACATTTTTGTTTTCTCCCCTAGAACTGGGAATATTTTCTCATCAAAATGACAATCAGCGAAACGTGCCCTAAAGACGTCACCAGTCTGTGGTTCCAGATATCGTATAATTGATGGAGAATCACAACCAACATATATTCCCAATCTTCTTTGTGGTCCCATCTTTGTACGTTGTGGTGGTGCTA
>NC_027754.1:16367539-16400192 GCF_000695525.1 Brassica oleracea var. oleracea
AACGCTAACTGTAGTGGGGAATACTTATGGTATGCACTCGGTCTGATCCGAATGAGTGCTTCTGCATGTAAAATAGCATGTCCCCATACCGAGGTTGGAAGTTTTTATCTCATGATCAATGGTCTTGCAATCAATTGCAGACGCTTAATTAAAGATTCAGCCAAACCATTTTGTGTACGAACATGAGCAACAAAATGTTCAACTTCAATCTAACTCTTTTAATAGTATAATCAGGAAACTGTGTTCGCAGTTTAATTATCTGAGTTAGAAATCTCGCAAATGCCACATTTCAAGATGATAATAGAAAAACATGTGACCATCTACTGGATGTGTCAATTAATACAATAAAATAGTGGAATGGTCCACATGGTGGGTGTATATGTCCACATATATCGCCTTGAATTCTTTCAAGGAACTTTTGTGATTCTTTATCGATTTTGGTTGGCGTTGGCCTTACGATCAATTTTCCTAGAGAACATGCAACACATGTCATTTTATTCCCTTGAGAAATCTCCTGGATTTTCAGTGAATGACCATGTGAACTTTTTATGATTTTACGCATCATTGTAGTGTCTGGGTGGCCAAGGCGACCATGCCATAATGTGAACTCTTCTGGGTTCCGTTTTACTACAAGATTTGATTCGATCTCATTGATATAAGTATGATGTAGTCCCGAAGGAAGTTCTGGAAACTTTTGCAATATGTGTTTTACTGCCACATTTCTCAGAAGTTACATGCATGTATTTCTTTCCATCCTTAGTTGCAGACTGAGTATCATATCCGTGAAGATATATGTCTTTAACACTCAACAAATTCCTTTTAGAACTCGGAGAATATAGAGCATTATTTATGGAAAATTTTGTTCCATTCGGCAACGTAAAGTTTTCTTTACCAGTTCCTTCAATTCCGTCTGCAGGACCTGATATTGTATTGACGATAATTCTTGTCAGTTTTATATTAGAGAAATATCTCTTTTGTCTCAGAATAGTGTGCGTTGTTCCACTATCTGGTATGCATATTTCACGAATCTCTTGGATTTTTCTCCATTAGCATTTTGATCCATTTCTGAAATTTTCATAAATATTAATAAAAGAAAACATAAAATGCATTCATATAATAATTATATAAGGAAACACACAATAATTATACATTAAGGTGACGTTAAAACATCATTATTCGCTTAAAACAGGAAATGTAATAATTATACATGACTAGAGATGGCAAACGAGCTCACCTGCAACCAAATGACCCGCCCCGCCACGGGCTCAAGTTCAGTCGGATCACAGCGGGCTGGCACGCCGCGGGATGCGGTACCGAGAAGCATTGACCAATCCCGCCCCGCCTATCGCACAGGTCATTGCGGGTCAGGCCCGCGAGTCACCATTCAAAAGTTATCTTGTGTTCCATGTAATATACGTGTGTCATTTCCTGCAACAAACAATTGTTCAGAAGATGTTTTGGTAAGTCTTTGCATGATAACATCACCCAAACGTCTCATTCCATGCTTAACTATAGCTTATGACCAGAAGATCAACAGAAGAAGTATATGAACCTCTATCATACGTTTCACAAACATAACTTACGTAACACTACTCTTATGTTCAATACAAACGTAACAAACATAGCTTACTTAACATAAAGAGTCCTCATTTCAAAGTTCTTATTTGAATGCAAGTTCCTTGTACAAACATTATTCTTGTGTTCATACTTCAGTTCAACTTAACTAGCATTATAACAGCTTAGAAGTCAAACCTATTAAGTTGTTCAAAAAAAAAAGAAGTCAAACCTATTAAAATAGTTTAGTTCAAGCAACTTAATACTTGTGTTTTCAAACGATATAAGAAAACTTAATAGTTTGTCTCGTTTGTTGAATGACATGTAGTATCAACAAGAATGCAATTTTTTATAGCAATGCAGAAACTAAAACAGAAACAAAGGGGGTGATTGGTAGTTGTTGTAGGTGCTGTCCACAGCCCTATTTATTTCTACAGCACCAAATTTAGAGCAATCAAGCAATAAATTTTTTTTTGAAACCACAGCTCTTGAAATAACCTACAGCTGTACAAGTGCTCTGCAGAGCCAAATATCCAAAGCAATTTTTTAGTGCTTTCCATAAAATTCTACAGCACTAAAATCTAAAGCCACAGCAAAAAGTCTACAGATTTTTTTCTACAGCAAAAATTTTAAAGCTACAGTCATTACCAATCGGACCCAAACTTTGATGCGTATGCATAAGAGTGGCATTAAGTGACAATGGCAAATCGAAGTAATCAAATCCAAGTAATGTAAATGAACACCCAAACAAAATCCAAGTAATGTAATGTGGCCTCGGTAAAAACATTATCGGGAAAACCCATTGGGACAAAATCGGACAAGGGAAAAAGATCGCCACAAAATCCATAATGCGAATAAAATAAAAACACCAGATCAAAATAAAAATCAAATTTCTTCTTCTTCAACTTCAACTGTCTCTTCTTCACCATCCATTTCATCTTCTGTAAATATTAAAAATCAGAGTTACTTAGGTTTAAAGAACATGGTACCCTAAAATATATGATAATGTGAATAATTTACCATGCTCGGAAGCTTCAAATCCTTTTAGCCAATTCCTACTACATATCAGAGCTTCCACATTTTCGGGAAGTAGTTCGGTGTAGTCTATTGCTTAGCATGTGAATGAAGTGTCCAACAGTCATGTCTCGTGGGACCAAGAACCTGCACAGGTCAAAACGTGATTCATTCAACTAGTGTATTGATATATATTCACATTTTGTTTATGTTCTTTCCTCAGAAAAAGAAACACAAATGGTTTCGTGCAAACTTACAAAGGAACTCTTAACTATAGCTTATGACTACAAAGGACCTCGAATGGTTTCGTGAATCACACCTTACCTGCAACAAGAAGAGACCAAGATAGATTAGACTATAACATAAGTCAGACTCTTGATACCAACAAGTTCAAGTTCTAACAGACTAACGATTAGATCCTGCATATCACAAGCTCAAGTTCTATCAGACTAAATAATACATGTTCACTACCTATCAAACTAAGCAATAACAGTTCAAGTGCTACTGAACGATCATGCATATCATAAGTTAGTTATCATTGGTACCTGAGAACCACTTCCATGATCAAAATGATATCTTGAATCTGCACAAGTTTCATCAGTGTCTTCAAGGTTCTGCTGTGAAGCTGGTACTCCACTGTACCAAACAAACCACCTTGGTGAAGAGTCGTGACTTAGAACTTCGCCACTTAGAGCCCAAAACCTGATGGAGCTGTTTTGATAAACAAAAAATTATGATTAGTAACAAAAGGCTAAAAAAAAACAGATGTGAAGGATCCGTGACAACTATAATAATACAAAGGACGAATATAAAAAAAAGTGCAGCTTCATCAATTTTACCTTCCTTGAAGAAAATACATAATCATATAGCCAAGAGACTCCAGATCATCCCTCCTGATTTGCTCTAAGTACGAGATGTTATATTAGGATATTAGTGTAATAATGTGAAATCTAAAATCGTGTAAACAGAGAGGCATGAGCTAAATACCTCTGCACATGGTCGTCCACGCTCTACTGTGTAGAGGAGAAGAAGAGGATGCTCTGTGGTCAGATGCTCTGTGGTCGTTGATCGAAGAAGAAGAAGTGAAGAGACGGAAAGAGATGAAGAAACGAAAAGAAAAGAGAAGAAGAAGGCGAGTCTTTGATCGCATGCAAAAAAGATGAGTTGTGTACAAGAGCTTGTGATTGTCGATCGAAAGGGAAGAAACACAGAGAGCAAGAATGGCCATAGTCATCACCCGATCACTGTTTATCTCTGTTCTCGGTGAGAAAAGTGTAGCGGGCCTTAATGTTTGCTTGCATCCCGCTTTGGCCCAGTACCATCGCGGTCCTGTCCCGCGAGATCCGTAAATAAACGGGCCACAATATCTTTGCCCAATCTTGCCCCGCAATGGACCTTTTCGGGTCAGGCCCGCGGGCAAGCCCTTGAACCCATCTCTATACATGATAATACTGAAAACCATTCAATAGTCTTATTATAAGCATTTCGCTTCTCTTCAAGAGTAATATAGTCCAGCTCATTTGCAAAGTCGGAAGCATCGAGGTACGATGTCCCTTCAAAGTTTTTAGTGAGGTTCACTTCTTTAGCTTTGCCTTTCGTGGACTCTTGATATAACTTACAAAGATGTGGAGGAGTACGACAGGTACGAGACCAATGTCCTTTACAGCCACATCTGTAACACACTGCCTCACGCTTCTGGGTGGTATCCTCTTGAGTTTCTTTACCCTTACAAACTTCTAACCCACTTGTTAGATCCCTTCCATTTGGGATTGTAAGTTTTTCCACGTTTGATGTTGAAACGGCGACCACGATCTCGGTTGGTCTGGTTTCTCCTTTCCGATTTTTCTACCGCCGTAGCATTCACTTCAGGAAATGCTTTGGTTCCCGTAGGTCGGAAATTGTGGTTTTTGATCAGGAGCTAATTGTTCTTTTCAGCCAACATGAGCGCAACCATCAATTCAGAAAATCTCGTGTACCCGCATTTTCTGTAAATTTCGGGCAGAAAGTGAAGCTGTTTGTGGAAAGTGTTGTACGTTTTATTCATCATTTTTGCCTCAGAGGGAAACTATCCTCAGGACAGCGGAATTGTATTCCTCAACCTTCTGAAAATCTTGGAACCTCAGGTTTTTCCACTCTTCTAGAGCGTGAGGGAGGTTGACTTCTTTCTGGTTATCGAACCTTTCTTTTAAAGTTTGCCACAATTCAGCTGGGTCTTCTATGCTCGCATAGTCATGAGTGACGTTCTCATCGAGGTGTTTCTTCAGGAAAATTATCGCTTCAGCCTTATGCTCAGGCGGCGATTTGTTACCGATTACAATCGTTTCGGTTAACTTTTTCATCACAAGATATTGTTTCACGTTTGTGACCCATCCGACGTAGTTCTCGCCAGTTATTTTGAGAGCCGGAAATTGAAGATGTTCAATTCTTGCCATTTGTATTTCTAAAACACAAAATATTAAATTTTATTAGAATTTTGTAATTTTAAAATGAACCACTCATATTAATAGTACACACAATTACAAGCAGAAACAACGCATAGAAAAGTAAACTGACATTAAGCGTAAATTCTTCAGGAGTAAATTCTCCAATAAAAATACCATACGTAGAGGCAAAAATTAGAATTGCACATAAAACCAAAAATATGCCAATCATCTTTCTTGAAATGAAAATCCGGAATGGAGCGACTTGAAAATATTTGAGAGAAAATGAAATATTTTGGATGAAGTAAATGAGTGAATAATGAGTATATTTATAGATAAAAATAATGTTCATAGACGTTTGAGAAAGGTAAAATTTTTGAAAAATTTCTTTGTGACCGTCGGGATTAAATCCTATGAACGAAAATTAATCTAAAAATATTGCAATAGTCAGTCAACCAAATTCCATAAATTTCATAATATTATATATAGGTGACTAAACATCTATATAATAACCATAATATAATAAATATCAGTCGTATTATGGGAATAGAAAAATTATAACATTAAATAAATTATCCGGCGGCACAGCCAAACCAATAATTATAGTGTATTTAACAATCAATGTTTATTAACGAGGCGACCCACATTAATATATTAATATAGGTAAATGATAAAAACAACCACTATAAATAATAAATAGTAATATAAGTGGTATACCGACCATTATAGTAGGGTATATATGATACATATAAATTTTACCGAATCGCAGAGTGATCGTGCTGATAAGGTGTTATAAAATAACTTATAATTTTATAGTAACAAGAAATTTAAATAAAGACGAAATTTTATACCCACAGGAAGGAAATAACACTTATATAAGATGAATATCGAGAGAGAGAGTTTACTATAAAAGGAGGAAGAGAAGTGTATTACAATCGAACGAAAACGTTCGTATATATAAAAGTAAAAAGATAAAGTTACTGTGTGTGTATAGTGACAGTGGGATCCACATAATTTATGTTCATATCGTTTTGTCAATCTTTGGTGCGCGTATTATTGACATCTGCTTTTCCCCTTCTTTTCACGTTTATAACAGTAACTTAGTTTAAAAACTATTTTGGATCCAAACTTATATCAAAATGTTCCATGAGTATGTAGTTTTATATTTATAGATTTTTGCAAGTATCTGTTTGATTTCAGATCGAGTTCGGATAATATTCATTACCCAAAATTGTGCTTTACAAAGTTCGTTCTAGTATCATAGTGGATACGAGATCGAGTTTTTATATCACATGTAGTATTGTCAAACGGGTTGTCCCGTCCCGTCCCGTCCCGTACCGCTGCGGGCTTTCTTTCTTGCGGGTTACGGCGGGTCAAGCCAGCGCGGGCTGCGGTCTCCAAAAGCTCGGCCCAACCCCGCCCCGCCGAAATGCACAGTCCTTTACAGGTCGTCCCGCAGGCTGGACGCCAAAGAGTGCACCAAGAGACTTCTTGACGCTGCATGCTGCTCCAGGACGCTTCAGGCTGCTCCATGACGCTTCTTGACGCTTTATGCTTCCCCAGGACGATTCAGGCTGTTATACAACATATCTAACTTCATCTACATGTTAAAGCTGTACGATTCAGGCTTTTATACTACATATCTAACTTCATATTGTTCTTGTAGTCAATTTCAGTTCATATTAGTTCTTGAAGTCATGTACACCTGACACAAAAGCCTAAGAATGCAATTTCAGTTCAGTTCATATCAATTCTCTACCAAGAATGCATGTATTAGATGAGAATTTGTATCGAGTCATAACCAAATCTTAAAGTGCATGTAGAAGATGAGATGTTAAGTCTTTGTTCACAATCACTCCATTACCTTGTCACATACAACAAAGAAAGACAAAAGACTCATCAGATACTTAATATCACAATTTCAATACCAAAGTCATGTCTTAACTTCGCAATTTCACAATTTCAAACAACAATTCGAGATCAAGCAAACCGAGACAGAGGCAATTGAAATTAAACATCAAACAAAACTGATAAATCTCATGCGTTTTATAGTAAGCCAGACAGACATGTAATAAAGTTCAAGCTAATAATCAAGTAATAAAAGTTCACTTCATAGACAGAAAGAAGGGACAAATCGCTACACTGCTCAAGACATGACAATAAGACACAACAGTATAGTAGTCAGGTTAACATCAAACAGCTAACGACAACAAGAGACACAACAGTTTATTTAGATCATCTATAATCATCATACTAAGACTCTGTCATTTTATTTGTATGCATGTAGAACGAGGAAGAAGGGAAGAGAATCATACCCTCGGAGGTCGCTTTGTAACTCGAAGTCGAACCAGTGGTGGATCGAAGCAGAGAACCCACGTTACCCACCTGAAAACGAGTAAAACTGTTCAGTCTCCAAAAAAAAAGTAACTACATAGATCTTTCTTTACCTTTGACATGCATGCAGTCACCGTCGCTGAAGAAACCATCGCCGGAGATGGATCTTGGTCTATGGTGGAAAGGGAGTTCGCTAAGAGTTTGAGGAAAGAACTTATCTCCGGACATACATGTTTGATCTGTGAAGTTTAGAACCCGAGATAGGAGTACCAGAGCTTATCGCCGTCGCCGGAGCTCCATTTCAGTCGGTGGTGACTCCTCTCTCTCTCTCTCTCTCTCTCTCTCTCTCTCTCTCTCTCTCTCTCTCTATCTTTCTCTCTCTCTCTCTCTATCTCTCTCTCCCTCTCTCCTTTGTTCTAAAGGTGTCTGACGAAATGAGAAGAGAAGAAGTTGCGGGACTTTAGGGTTACCGCGTGATGTGCCCCAGTCCGAGGATCAGTCCATGGAATCAGACCAGTACGAGGATCAGAATGTCCGGAACAATTCAATTGAGGTTCAGTCTTCCGATCGGGCCGAACAGACTGATCGTGCCGTGTACCGGATCGACCCGCGCACGTCCGGATTGGAGCTTCAGCATAACCCACGACCAGATGACCGAATCAACCATACTGAAGCTCACCTTTCCCGTCATGTTCGTCATTCTAAGACCATCAGTCAAGCCAGAACTGAATTCGACCAATAGAACCCGAAACCGACTGTGCCTTCTCTCTCTTAAGCCGTTTGGACCGTACCGGTGATCGTTCTTATGAACTGATCCGACACATCGATCAGTTCATGAACTTTGAACTTACAAATCTTTCTAAGGCAAGACTCTTGAAGCTTTCTGATGACTTAGCTTCCATTTAGTCCTGAAAAGTCTGTGAGAATCTCCCATCCGAACATGAAGACCGTATCGGACGCGTACTACTCCTTACCGCAGGACGAGCTGTCGGCTACATTTTATCTGGACATGGGTAGCCGAATGGTTCATTTCGACTAGTCAACATGTTTTTCTGTGCTTTGACTATATCTGGTCAATTATCTATTTCCTATGTCTTTTTTCATACATTTCTATTTATTTCCTTAGACTACAAGTTGTATAAGTATGAGAACACATCCATGAATAAAGCTAATCGATTTTTCCTTATTCATTTTTTTGAGTTTTTCTCTTTTGTTCTTTTCTTTAAACATCCTTGTTCTCTTGGTGAGGTTATCTCCAAGTGAATCCCCTTTCTTTGAGCCGGACTTGTGTGTCAAATCAAGCGGCCATTAATACATCTGGTAGTATCATTGGGTCATCCGCAACCCTTTGTGTCACTAAACGATCCATCAGTTCTCAATCTCTTCAGATCGAGTTCATATCATCATATCCGGTTGAGTGTTCGATCCTTAGGGTTCTTCAAGTGGTATCAGAGCCACTCTTCCGGTATCTCTTTTCATTCCATCTTTCTCATCTACCATTTTCTTCATATAAACTCTTCTTCTATCTATCTTGAATCCGGGCCCCTCTTTACCATTCATATATATAAAAAAAAAAGATATCGAAAGTTTTCAATTGTGGTTTGGTGGTGGAAGAGTAAGCCTGCTGGCCAAGGAGAAATCCGGCCTTGGAGGTGG
This sequence comes from Brassica oleracea var. oleracea, assembly GCF_000695525.1. Taxonomy (NCBI): domain Eukaryota; kingdom Viridiplantae; phylum Streptophyta; class Magnoliopsida; order Brassicales; family Brassicaceae; genus Brassica; species Brassica oleracea. Next base: position 16,376,518 of record NC_027754.1, read on the forward strand.
TTAATACGGATTCCCCTTGTTAAATATCTTATCTTTCTATCTTGACCCTTGGGTGGTTCACTTGGGATTCTCATTTTGGGTTATCTAGTTTGTTCTCTTAGAACTTTGAGGGAAACTCTTTGTGTGATTATCAAAATTGAGTGAAACACGTGTGTGGGCAAGGATAAACACCTGAGAGTGTGAGGTTTTATCTAATTTTCCGTGTTTAAAGATTTTCAGGAAAACCATGAGTAGTGAAGAAGAAAGAAACCGTCCCGGAAATTTTATGGCCGACTAGTCTAAATTGCAAATGAGAGCTTTGAATGATTTTATGACTAAATTGTTGAATACAAGTTTGGAACAGATCCATCAGAGGCTTGATGATCTTCAAATCAACCGGCCAACTCGATCTCGAACCGGAGCCAGAAGAGATGGACCAAGGAGACGCAGCAGATCCGACCATGATATCCAAGAGGAGGAGACCAATGATGAGGACGACCGATCCATCAACCGGCCTAGGAGAGGATCTAGAAACCAAAATCATGGTGATGTCAATCCGTTTGCTAGAAATGATCGAGCAGATAATGTTTTGAGTGGATTGAAATTAAAAATTCCAAGTTTTGAAGGCAAGAATGACCCGGATGCTTTTCTTGAATGGGAAAGAAAAATTGAACTTGTTTTCGATTGTCAAAATTTTACTTATCTTTGAAAGGTTAGGCTTACGGCTTCTGAATTCTCTGGCTATGCTATTAATTGGTATGACCAAATTGTTACTCACAGGAGGAGAGCAGGTGAAAGAACAGTTGATACTTGGGCCGAGCTCACCATGATAATGAGGAGACACTTTGTTCCTGATCACTATCACCGCGATCTCCAACACAAGTTGAGACGTTTGCTACAAGGAACCAAGTCAGTAGAGGACTATCGCCAAGAGATGGAGATCCTCATGATCAAGGCAGATGTGGACGAACCCCTAGATGCCACCATGGCTAGATTTCTCACCGGTCTCAACCGTGACATCCAAGATCGTATGGAGCTTCAAGAGTATGACAACATGGAGCAGATGTTACACAAGGCTATTCTGATCGAACAACAAGTCGAAAGAAAGGGCCTCTCTAAACCGCCCTTTGCCCCCAAACCCTCTTTTGCATCCAAAACAAACTATCAAGACAAGGGTAAGTCTTCGTCCACAACATATAGTGCTTTTAAGACTAATGCCCCTGCTCATGTTGATAGAGAAAATAAAGAAGAAACTTCAAAATGGACCAGAGACATTCAGTGCTTCAGATGTCATGGCCTTGGCCACTATGCTAATCAGTGTCCAAACCAAAAGGTGATGGTTCTTTTGGAGAACGGAGAAGTAGAATCCGAAGATGACAAGGAGGATCTTGGACCAGTCTTTGATGATGATGAGACACTTGATTACCCAGCTCATGGCCCTCTCCTTGTTGCTAAAAAACCTTTGGACGATGCCTATGGCCCCATTTTCGACAAGGAGGTCGATGGCGTGATTGACGAGTTCTGCTCGACCTTTGTAGAAGATTCTGGTCCGATCTTTGATGAGGACAGCCTTGAATATCCGTCTCACGGTCCACTATTGGTTACTAGACGATCCTTGAGTGTGCAACCAAAGACCAACGACAAAGAACAAAGGGAGAATCTTTTTCATTCTAGATGTCTTATTTCAGAATAATTTTGTTCTTTGATCATAGATGGAGGTAGTTGCACTAATGTGGCTAGTGACACCCTTGTAAAGAAACTTGGGCTTGTTACTCGGCCTCTTTCTCGTCCTTTCAGGTTGGAGTGACTCAATGAATCTGGAGAATAGTACGTGAAGGAACAAGTGACCGTCCCCCTTACCATTGGCCGATATGAGGACGAGGTCGTTTGCAACGTTCTGCCCATAGACGCATACCACATTCTTTTGGGCCGGCCATGGCAATTTGATAAGAAGGCCGTGCATGATGGCTTTACAATACGACACCCTTTTGATCACAAGGGAAAGAAAATCACTTTGGTTCCCTTGACACCTTTGGAGGTTCATCAAGATCAAGTTCAACTTAAGAATGGACGAGACCAGGAGCCTAAGAAGGATATGCCTGAAACGTCTACCAGAAACTCTAACTTCTTTATCAAAGAAGGTCAGGTCAGGAAGTCTCTTTACTCTTAAAAGCCATTTCTTTTACTTGTGCATAAATAATCTCTTATGGCTTCTTCTTCCTCTGACTTTGCACCGGAGATTCCGAGTGAACTTCTAGATGTTTTGCAGGAGTTTTCTGATGTTTTTCCAGATGAGAATCCTAAAGGATTGCCACCAGTAAGAGACATTGAGCATCAGATCGACTTCGTCCCTGGTGCGTCTCTACCTAACCGACCAGTGTACCGCACCAATCCGGTCGAGACCAAGGAGCTTCAGAAACAAATTGGTGAACTACTTGAGAAAGGCTATATTAGAGAAAGCCTTAGCCCTTGTGCCGTACCTGTCCTACTCGTACCAAAGAAAGATGGCTCATGGAGGATGTGTGTGGACTGTCGGGCCATTAACAACATCACGGTAAAGTACCGACATCATATCCCTCGTCTTGATGATATGCTTGACGAGCTTCATGGTTCCAGAGTCTGTTGGGGTCAAATTCGGTCACGGCGGAATCAATGTCTGAAAGTCCGTAAAAATCGGCATGAACGTTTTTACGAAAAATAAATCTTAGAAAAAGATTTATTTTTACGAAGAATCTTGCGGAGAAAACACATTCACGAACAAGGTTGCCGCATAGCAACCAGCGCAAAAGCTGGTCGCTACGTAGCGACCGAGCTCTCACCAAAGCTCGGTCGCTACGTAACGACCGAGCACGTATACGGCTCAGTCGCTACGTAGCGACTGAGCCGTAGCGACCGAGCACGTACACGACTCGGTCGCTACGTAGCGACCGAGCTCTCACCGAAGCTCAGTCGCTACGTAGCGACTGAGCACGTACACGGCTCGGTCGCTACATAGCGACCGAGCTCTCCCCGAAGCTCGGTCGCTACGTAGCGACCATGCTTTCTTAAAAATCGATACGACACGAATCCATGCATTCTCGTCTACTCTTTAATGCTATCTCCTGAAGACCGTAGCCAACCCATTTCATGTTTCTCGTCATTTGAAGTCATCAATCGAACTTTACATAAAAACCACAGAAAGTTCGTTTTTATCCAAAGAAGCCGTAATAAACGTTTTGAGTCAAACAACGGCCCAAAGAGACCTAAGACGTGACTCGAAACCCACTTATGATTTCTTAACCAAAAGCCCATAAACCGTAGGACGGTTTATGCTTGGTTCGCAAGGAAAGATAAATGTCCAGTTTCCGCGGATAAATACGAAATTTTGAAGATGATTACGAAGATCGGAAAAATGGAATGAAACAGAATATCTCCATTTTTAAGTTATGACGACTTAAGGGCAGAAGAGGAAAAAGCGTAAACCGACCTAGGAGCGAGTATATAAGGAGTCCTAGGCGAGAGGCACGGTGGAGAACTTTTTAGACTCAGAACTCTCGGCACTTAAAAACTCTGAGGCATTATTCTCGACATGCTCTATTTCTATGACTGGCACCCCATTACCAGACGAACGTGCACAAGCAGTTCGATCTCTTGGTTCACTCTTGAACTACGTTCGGCTTGATCCTCGAAAGGGGTACGTAGGCAGCCTTTCATAAGGTTCAGTCCGAAATCAATCAAAATTATCGAGCTGCGAGTCAACTAGGTTTGAGCTTTTAGGCCGCTAGAACTAGGTAACTTGCTGACAGCCTTTGCGGCCAAAGCTTTTATGATCTCTTGTAATGATCGCAACCCTCTCACGCGGACTCAAAATAAGATCTACTGTTTTCTCTAAACTCGTTTGTTATCTTTTCATGATTTCCTAGTTTCCTAATTTAAACGTAAATCAATAGTGCGAATTTCAGTTCCCACAGAGTCTTTTCTAAAATTGATTTGAAAAGTGGTTACCATCAGATTAGGATGAAAGAAGGTGATGAATGGAAAACCACATTTAAAACAAAACTAGGTTTGTATGAGTGGCTTGTTATGCCCTTTGGTCTCACAAATGCACCTAGTACTTTTATGCGTCTAATGAATCATGTCCTAAGGTCGTTCATTGGTCACTTTGTTGTGGTTTATTTTGATGATATTCTTGTTTACAGCAAAAACCTTGATGAACACCAATTGCACCTAAAATCCGTTCTTGAGGTCCTTAGGAAGGAATGCTTATTTGCTAACCTTGGAAAGTGTTCTTTTGGCACAGATAATGTGGTCTTTCTAGGTTTTGTTGTAGGTGCAGATGGGCTTCGAGTGGACGAGGAGAAAATCAAAGCCATCCGAGACTGGCCGAGTCCAACAACCGTGGGTGAGGTGAGGAGCTTCCATGGCCTGGCCGGATTCTATAGATGTTTTGTTCCGAACTTCAGTACCATAGCAGCCCCACTCAATGAGGTGATCAAGAAGAACGTTGGGTTCAAATGGGAACAAGTCCAAGAAGGGCATTTCAGATTCTAAAAGGGAAGTTAACTCAAGCTCCTTTACTTGTACTTCCTGATTTTTCTAAAGCTTTTGAAATCGAATGTGATGCCTCCGGAGTTGGTATTGGTGCTGTGCTGATGCAGGATAGGAGACCCATTGCCTATTTCAGTGAAAATCTTGGTGGAGCCACACTCAACTACCCCACCTATGACCAAGAGCTTTACGCATTGGTAAGGGCCCTTCAAACATGGCAGCACTATCTTTGGCCGAAGGAATTCATCATCCATACAGACCATCAATCTCTGAAACACCTTAAGGGTCAGCAAAAGCTAAACAAGAGGCATGCTCATTGGGTGGAGTTCATTGAGACGTTCCCTTATGTGATCAAATACAAGCAAGGTAAGGAGAATGTCGTGGCTGATGCCTTGTCTAGAAGATATACTCTTCTCTCAGCCCTTGAAACGAAATTGTTTGGTTTTGAGTTTATCAAGGATTTGTATGCGTCTGACCAAGATTTCAAAGAGGTTTTTCGAAAATGTTCCAAGGTTGCTTATGGGAAATACTTTCAAAACTCTGGATTCCTATTCTTTGATAACCGCTTGTGTGTGCCCCAATGTTCTTTGAGGGAATTGTTTCTCAGGGAAGCTCATGAAGGAGGTCTTATGGGACACTTTGGTGTCAAAAAAACTTACAAGGCGGTTCATGATCACTTCTACTGGCCAAGTTTGATGAAAGATGTGGAGCGGATCTGTGGTTGATGTGTAGTGTGCAAGAAGTCTAAGTCCAAAGCTTCAAACCACGGTTTGTATTCTGCCCTTCCTATTCCTTCTCAACCTTGGGTAGACATTTCTATGGATTTCGTGTTGGGTTTGCCAATGTCTAAGTCTGGACGAGATTCAATCTTTGTTGTTGTGGATAGATTTTCAAAAATGGCTCATTTCATTCCTTGCCACAAAACTGATGATGCCGTGCAAGTTGCTGGTTTATTCTTTAGAGAGATTGTTAGATTGCATGGAATGCCTAAGACCATTGTCTCTGATCGTGATGCTAAGTTCCTTAGCTATTTTTGGAAAACCTTGTGGTCTATAGGAACGAGATTGATGTTTTCAACAACTTGTCATCCACAAACTGATGGTCAAACTGAAGTTGTTAATCGAACCTTGTCTGCACTGCTTAGATCTTTGATTAAAAAGAATCTTAGACTTTGGGAAGAATGTTTACCACATGTTGAATTTGCTTATAATCATGCAATGCATTCTGCTACAAAGTTTTCTCCTTTTGAAGTTGTTTATGGATTTAACCCTTTGTGTCCACTTGATCTTTTACCTTTGCCTTTGAGTGAAAGAATTAGTACAGATGGCAAAAGGAAGGCAGACACTATCACGAAACTACATGAACAAGTTCGTGCAAACATTAAGACTAAGACCGAGATCTATAAAAGATATGCCTACCAGAAAAGAAAAGAGGTTATTTTCAAGGAAGGTGATCTTGTTTGGGTTCACTTGAGAAAGGAGCGATTTCCGGAAGAAAGAAAGTCCAAACTCATGCCTCGAGTCGATGACCCATTTCAGATCCTTAAAAAAATCAATGACAATGCTTATCAACTTGATCTTCAAGGTAAGTATGATATTTCTTCGAGCTTTAGCGTTTCTGATCTTTCTCTTTTTCTTGTAGATGATCCGAATTTGTGGACAAATCCTTTTGAAGAAGGAGGGAATGATGTGCCCCAGTCCGAGGATCAGTCCATGGAATCAGACCAGTACGAGGATCAGAACGTCCGGAACAATTCAATTGAGGTTCAGTCTTCCGATCTGGCCAAACAGAATGATCGCCCGATTGGGCCGTGTATCGGATTGACCCGTGCACGTCCGGATTGGAGCTTCAACATAACCCACGACCAGAAGACCGAATCAACCGTACTGAAGCTCGCCTTTCCCGTCCTGTTCGTCATTCTAAGACCATCAGTCAAGCCAGAACTAAATTCGATCGAGTAGAACCCGAAACCGACCGTGCCTTCTCTCTCTTAAGCCGTTTGGACCGTACTGGCGATCGTTCTGATGAACTGATCCGACACTTCGATCAGTTCATGAACTGATCCGACACTTCGATCAGTTCATGAACTTTGAGCTTACAAATCTTTCTAAGGCAAGACTCTTGAAGGTTTCTGATGACTAAGCTTCCATTTGGTCCCGAACAGTCTGTGAGAATCTCCCATCCGAACATGAAGACCGTACTGGACGCGTACTACTCCTTACCGCAGGACGAGCTGTCGGCTACATTGAATCTGGACATGGGTAGCCGAATGGTTCATTTCGACCAGTCAACATGTTTTTCTGTGCTTTGACTAGATCTGGTCAATTATCTATTTTCTATGTCTTTTTTTCATACATTTATATTTATTTCCTTTGACTACAAGTTGTATAAGTATGAGAACACATCCATGAATAAAGCTAATCGATTTTTCCTTATTCAATTTTTTTGAGTTTTTCTCTTTTGTTCTTTGCTTAGAACATCCTTGTTCTCTTGGTGAGGTTATCTCCAAGTGAATCCCGTTTCTTTGAGCCGGACTTGTGTGTCAAATCAAGCGGCCATTAAAACATCTGGTAGTATCATTGGGTCATCCGCAACCCTTTGTATCACTAAACGATCCATCAGTTCTCAATCTCTTCAGATTGAGTTCATATCATCAGATCCGGTTGAGTGTTCGATCCTTAGGATTCTTCACCGCGGGTTCGTTTGGGCCATCCCGCTAAAAGTCCATCCCGCACCGTCCCTTTCCCGCGATGCCCGCAACATTGCAGGATAACAAATCCTAGGCCCAATCCCGCCCTGCCACAGGTTTAAATGGGCATGTTCTGCGGTACAAGCCTTCGGTTGACATCTCTAATCACAGGTTCAGAAGTTCAGTTACAAAAGTTAGATGCCTAGTTTCAACTTCACCGAAATATGATATCGAATTAAATTAAAAAAGGAGAAACATTAGGGTTCAAAATTTAATATATGAGACGTTGAGGGTTATATCTGCAATAAACTTCAAAGTAGTTAAAACCCAACTCATAAACTCCTAAACCCTCCTCCTCCACTTTTCTAGCCGCCCCTCTCTTCCGCCTCAAGCTCTCCTCCTTTGTCTTCTCAATCAAAGCTCTTCTGCAAGAACCCTAATTTCGCAGTATCGGTCGCTTAGAGAGCAAACCCTAATAATCATGGTTATCAAAGGGAAAGACACGGTTCCCAACACCGAAGACTTCAAGGAGCTTCGCAATCTCGTCACGCACCACATAGAGTCTTTCGATTACATGACAGAGAAAGGTCTCGATGTTATGTTCACTCGAATCAACGCCGTCAATGTTTACGACCCATCCACCGAGAACAAGTGGAAAAATATCCTTTTTTAATTTATTTAATATTGTCTCAATTCATACACATGTTGTGTCTGATTGTCCTTGACGAATTATGATACTTAGCTTAGAAAATCCGAAAGTGTTCTCTCCTCAGAAGGAGAGTTTGAGTTCAAATTCAAGGAAAGAGTCTTTGTATCCCTTTGAGGTGAAGCTGCTTTCTTTTAAAAGATCGTTTCTTATGTATAAAATTATTATTATTATTTTTTTTTGGTGAAGTGATAAACGTTTGTTTCTTTGGATAACAGTGTCGGCAGGCGAAGGTATCGTACATGGGAGCGCTTATGGCTGATGTTTGCTTTCAGTATGACAATGGACTCGGAAGCGGCCTTGGAGCCGTCGTCAGAGAGAAGTTTGAGTTTGGTGAATTACCTATTATGCTGATGGTGGGTTTATCTCTTCTTGCAAGTTCTTTTGTTAGATGTTATGATTCTGCTGTGGCGACAAGAGTTTGCTTCTCTGGCTTTATGCTCTGATTTGTAAACTTGGCTCTTAGAACTATCAATAGAGCAAAGCTCAGCTCTATGGTTTCTCTTGGATTAGCATAGCTCTCTTCTTTACTGATCTCGTCCGTTGTTTTGTGCAGTCAAACCGTTGCCACTTACAGGGTGCTGATTGCCGAAAGCTTCTAAAGTGTAAAGAGTCAACTTCTGAAATGGGAGGGTAACTCTTCTTACACCTCCTGTCTTTAATGACATTGCCACTTTGAGGACGAGGCACGGTGTTTATATACATATATATATATGCCAACCTTGTTCATATTAGTGGGAACTTCTCTCTTGCCTACTTATTAGCAAAACATATTATGCATATATAGCTCGTGGTGTGTTTCTTTCTTTAAGTATGTTCTAATTTTGGCTTTCTGTCAAATAGGTACTTTATTTTGAATGGGATTGAGAGAGTGTTCCGATGTGTTATTGCACCAAAGCGGAACCATGTAAGCTACCTCTGATTTTTTTAAAACTTTTAGCCGTTGCTTAAAGAGTGTATGTGTAAAATGTAATCCCAGGAAGTTCCTTGTAGCATATATATTTCTCTCATAATTTAACCTAGTAAGAATCTTATGTAGCCGACGGGTATGATCCGGAACTCATTCACTGGAAAACGGGAAGGATACAGTGACAAAGCAGTTGCCATTAGGTATGTGAAGCTCATCTCTTCCGTATGATAATGATAATCTTCACCTGAATAGCAGCAATTTATGCTAAAGAGTTCTTCAATTTTAGGTGTGTTAGAGACGACCAGTCCGCTGTCACTATTAAGGTGTACTATAATCGCAATGGAAGTGCCAGAGTTGGATTCTGGTGAGTGTTAACTCAATTTGTGTAATATAGTAGACATTATCTACAATTTGAGCTACCCTTTAAACTTATTTCTAATGGACACAGGATAGGTGGAAGGGAATTTTTGCTTCCTGTCGGCCTTGTTCTCAAGGTATTGTCTAGTCTTTTTTATTTATTTCAATTCTCTTTCAATTGTCTTTGTTTAATATATGTCCTTCATATGTTCGTAGGCTCTCACTGAAACCAACGATGAGGAAATATACGAAAGCCTGAACCGTTGTTACAATGAGCATTACGGAAGAGGCGATGGATCTATTGGAACCCAACTCGTACGTGAGCGAGCCAAAATCATTCTTGATGAAGTGAGAGACTTGGGTCTTTTTACCCGGGAACAGTGCCGCAAGTATCTAGGTGATTTACCTGCCTCAACGTCTATGTACACATATCTTTAGACTTATAAGCTAATGTTTTTTTTGGCATTTTTAAACTAACAGGAGAGCATTTTAAATCTGATATTGATGGGCTGGAAAAAGAAAGCTATCCTGTTGTAAGTTTACTCAATCATTAACTTCCCCATTTGGTTTCATCACTAGAAAATATATTACTTTTTGAAGAGTCGCCTTGGACTTCTTGGAAATTGTTGTTAGGTTCTTGTTTCTGTAACTGTTGTATAACTGATGACAATAGTCTGTTCTAAAAACTTTCGTCTCTTCATTTTACGTATTTAGGTTGCTGAAGCCGTGCTCAAGAATTATATTTTTGTTCACCTTGACAACGATGACGACAAGTTCAATTTGCTCATGTAATTTCTAGCTTTTGCCTCATGTTAGCTTTCTTTTTGAGTTGTTTTTTAAGTGTTAATGTGGTCAACCTTTTCTTCATGATTCCGCAGCTTCATAATTCAAAAGCTCTTTTCTCTGGTGGATCAGACTTCTTTACCTGATAATCCGGATTCTCTGCAAAATCAAGAAATTTTAGTCCCGGGTCACCTTATAACAATTTACCTCAAGGTACATAACGATTTTCTCATATGCTAGAAACATCTAGCCTTAAAGACCGTGTGAGAGCATGTGACTTCGTTGTTATCCATGTTTTTGAATATTATAAGTACAAGCATAAGTGTCGTGCTTACTAGAGTTTGTTCATAAAAAGGAGTTGCGTAACCACCTCCATTGGTTATATAGGAAAAACTTGAAGAGTGGCTGCGGAAATGCAAAAGTACTATTGAAGAGGAGATGCGTAATGTTAAGAGCAAATTTGACTTTGAAAATCGTAAGTTGCTTTCGTTTTGTTTCCTTGTTCAATGTTCTTATCTCCTGCATTTGTTGCAACTATATGAAACTCATTTTCTTTTGCTATATTCACATTTATTACGCATGCATTTCCACAGATATCTTGTTAACTAATACCATCTACTCTGTGACGATTTATTAATTGAATGCAGATGCTGATATCAAGAAGCTTATGAACAGAAATCAACCCAGGAGTATTGGCACATCAATTGAGTCTTTGTTGAAATCAGGATGTATGACTACAAGGTCTAGTTTGGATTTACAGCAGGTAAGAACTTGAGTTGATCGCTTGCTTTGGAAGCTATAATCTTATGTAGCCAAGTTCAATTAAGTATGCTGTATTGATAGAACAATACTAATATATAGTTTTTCAACTCTTTACCAGAAAGTAGGTTACACTGTTCAGGCAGAGAGGTTGAACTTTCTCCGTTTCCTTTCATTTTTCCGGGCGGTTCATCGAGGTGCTTCCTTTGCTGGACTTCGGACAACAACTGTGAGGAAGCTGCTTCCTGAGTAAGTTCCGGCACTTTTCACCTACCGAACTCCAGATGTGTATTGATGATGCGGCCACCAAAATAGTTTTGTGTTTACATTTCCTGTTGTGTTGTGATCTTGTAGATCTTGGGGTTTTCTTTGCCCTGTTCACACTCCTGATGGGGAGCCCTGTGGATTACTGAATCATATGACACGTACTTGCCGTGAGTTTCTCTTGCTCTCTTTTTCACTTATCATTTCGTCTTCTTGCGAAATTCAGTACGGAGCATAGATGGTCTAGTTAAGCTTTAAATATGTGAGATTTATATGGAATCACGTTGAGTGAGAGTTTGCTATATTACTCGTGGTAGGACACAATACACCACTTCTTTGCGGTAACAACTTTGTATGATCTGGTTGGTCATGTTGTTTTCAGGAATCTCTTCTCAATTCGATTCCAATGGAAACATCAGAGACTTTCGGAAGATAAGAAGGTCGGTCGTTGATGTTCTTGTTGGGATTGGGATGGTAACTTCATTGCCAAAACTTGTACGAGCTGGACCACCAAAAGTGATTCATGTTCTTTTAGATGGCCAAGTTGTTGGATCTCTATCTTCTAACTTAGTCCCTGAGGTTGTCGCTTATTTGCGGAGACTGAAAGTGGAGGCTCCTTCAATCGTAAGTCTTTTTTAGCTTCCTAACAGTATATTTACTGACTGTAATTTTTTTTCATTAGAAGAGACTTCTTACGTGAATGCTTCAACTACAGATTCCTGAAGACCTCGAAGTCGGATATGTACCAACAAGCATGGGTGGATCTTATCCTGGATTGTATTTGGCATCATGTCCCGCAAGATTCATCAGGCCTGTTAAAAACACATCGATTCCATCCAACAATCTTGAACTGATTGGACCATTTGAGCAGGTAGCAAATCATGTGGATTTGATCTTCATATCCAGCTTTTCTCGTATAGAGGCAAACTAAAATAGATATCTCCAAAATCAGGTTTTCATGGAAATAAGCTGTCCTGATGGTGGAAATGGAGGAAGGAATAACTCATCCCTTGCAACTCATGAGGAAATTGATCCAACTGGGATGATAAGTGTGGTTGCTAATCTTACACCTTGGTCTGATCATAACCAAAGTCCCCGTAACATGTATCAGTGTCAGGTACTTGCTATTATATTCAATGGAGGTTGTATACTATTAAACTGTTGTTTAAAAGAGTTAATGTAATACAGATGGCGAAACAAACCATGGCTTACTCTACTCAAGCACTCCAATTCCGTGCTGACCAGAAGATTTACCACTTGCAGGTCAGTTATAATTTACCTAAAATTTTTCACTTAGTCAAATTCCTCATTTTGTCCCATGCCTCTGTGGTTAAAATAGCGCCTCATGCTCTGAGGCGAGGAGATGGTCAATCTCGCCTCTAGCTATAGCGATCGCCTAGGCTCGCTTTAAGGACTTGAGGCGCCACCTGATAAATACAAGTGAGATTAATAGTTATCCATTCAAGGTTATATATTCATGTTTATCCTTAACCATTAAAATTAAAAATAATCAAATCTTCATAAAACTAGCCTTAAAACATCGATTTTAAGCCACAAAATCTGCAAACAAAACTAAACTTAAAAGTTTTAAAGAAAAAAATCTGAATTCAAAACGTCATCATAACTCAAAAACAAACAGAGCTTCAAAACAAAGTCATAATAAACCCATAAACAAACTCAGAAATAAACTCAAAACAAAGTCATCACTAAATTAGTCCAAATCATCATAGTAGAAGATTTAGAGACTCTCTTATCTCTATAGTTTAGGCGTTAGTAGAAGATGAAGAAGCGTAGAGATATAATGATGCAAAATTGTTGTCATTAAATTAGATTTTAGGTGAATTTGTTTTGGAAACATAAAAATGCCAAATAAATATTTAATTTTAATCATAATTGCTTGTTTTAAGCATGCAAATATAATTTATTAGGAATCTTACCTTAATATCCAAAAAGCGTTGAGGCTTGAAGAGGCGTGAGGCGTCCAAGGCGGCGTGAGGCGTCCAAGGAGCGTCGCCTTCATGAATTAGCCTCGCTTCAAGTCCTCAAGGCGACAACCCACTTTTGGACCTCGCCTCACGCCTTAGCTCGCCTAGGCGTCGCTATTTTAAACACAGCCATGCCTTGTAAAATTATATTTGTATTCCACAGACTCCTCAATCCCCTGTGGTGCGCACGAAAACGTACACTGCATACAACATTGATGAGAATCCAACAGGGACTAATGCAATAGTTGCTGTCCTGGCTCATACTGGGTAAGATAATGCTTTCACGTGTAAGAGCTTGTTATTATTTCATCAGCATTTTCTCTTATGCTTTTTCTACATATCTGTCTCACAGATTTGATATGGAAGATGCTATGATTTTGAACAAATCATCTGTGGAGCGGGGGATGTGTCATGGGCAAATATACCAGGTTCGAGTTCCCATTCTCATTTTCTATTGAACATTCATAAGAAATATCTAGGTTTGGTGCTTAAGCTCAGTTGCATGAGTTTCCTTGTCATCTGGAACTGTAACAGTATAACATAACCCTGGTCAAAGTCCTCTGCACTCGTTTCTTTATTAAACCTTGTAGTTGCAGCGAGGGGTTAATTATCATCATACAACGTATTACTCAGCATTTTTTTTCCTGTGGATTTCTTACTATTTGTCCTCATGATCTTGCAGACAGAAGCTATTGATTTGTCAGATCAGAAAAGCCGATCGGGTAGTGGTAATAAAAGGTTTAGGAGGAATAATGCTGTCAAATCCGCTCATCCTTGTGTTGATGCTGATGGATTACCATATGTTGGACAGGTAAATCATCGCTTTCTATGTGCTGTAGATTAGTTTCCTTGTTAGCTTTCAACTTAGCTCTTTGAATCTTATGTGCAGAAAATATATCCAAACGAGACGTATTGTAGTATCTATGATGGGGTAACCAACGATTTTAAGCCCATGAAGCGAAAAGGAACAGACCCTGTCATCGTTGACTTTGTTTCTCTTGACATGAAGAGCAAGAACCATCCTCAGAAGGTGAGGTTCACTAACTCCTTCAACTACCTCATAAACAGAGTTCTTTTTTTTTTTGGGTTAAAATCTAATATTTCAAGGATCATCGCAGGCAAACATTCGATTTAGGCATGCCAGGAATCCCATAATCGGTGACAAATTCAGTAGTAGACACGGTCAAAAGGGTGTTTGCTCGCAGCTTTGGCCTGATATTGATATGCCGTTCAATGGAGTGACTGGAATGCGTCCGGATCTCATCATTAACCCTCATGCTTTCCCATCAAGAATGACAATTGCTATGCTTTTGGAATCTATTGCTGCTAAGGTATCCATAGAAACCTGTTTGATTCTTAGGTTTTGCTCAGACACTGATGCTATGCAGTGCATCTTCTGTTTCAACCAGCTTACATTTTAATGTTTATATTACAGGGAGGTAGTCTGCGTGGGGAGTTTGTAGATGCAACACCGTTCCGTGATGCAGTAAAGAAAACAAACGGAGAAGAAGAGAGCAAATCCAGTTTACTTGTTGATGATCTTGGTTCCATGTTGAAGCAAAAGGGATTCAATCACTATGGGACAGAGACATTATACAGTGGTTATTTAGGAGTAGAGCTCAAGTGTGAGATATTTATGGGGCCTGTTTACTACCAAAGGCTGCGTCACATGGTCTCAGACAAGTTCCAGGTTTGTTTTCATCCTGACATGGAATCTCCAACTTGGTTTTGTCTAAGTCATATATTCTGGCTTGCAGGTTAGATCTACAGGAATGGTTGATCAGCTAACTCGTCAGCCAATCAAAGGAAGGAGACGAGGTGGAGGGATTCGATTTGGTGAAATGGAAAGAGACTCATTACTTGCTCATGGAGCTTCCTATCTATTACACGACAGGCTCCACACCTCTTCAGATCATCACATTGCGGATGTGTGTTCCCTGTGTGGAAGCTTGCTGACTTCTTCGGTTTTGAACGTTCAACAGAAGAAGCTGATTCGAGAGATTGGAAATTTACCACCTGGTAGGACTCCAAAGAAGGTTACTTGCGCTTCTTGCAAGACAAGCAAAGGGATGGAGACTGTCGCAATGCCGTACGTGTTCAGGTACTTGGCTGCAGAATTGGCGTCAATGAATATTAAGATGACTCTTCAGTTAAGCAACAGTGGTGAAGGAAGCGACAGTGAAGGAGTCTAGTTCATGGGGGCATATGTTTTATGAATATTGTCTTAAAATTTTGATGGATTAGCACAAGATATGCTTCTTCTACAACAACTTTATTACTCTTGTTCCTTTTCTGGTGTTAAAATGATTTGTCTTAGAGATTTATAAACCAGTGGATTTGATTATTCAATACCATTAATCTGTATGATGACATGTTTAATCAAATTGCTCGTTGTTTGTAGGAACAACGTTTGCAATTGAGTTATCCCAAGAACATAATCCATTTAGATTTAAGATATTGAGTTGGGGGGAAAAGAGTTATTTGATTAATAGTAAAGCTGTAAATCATACAAAAACTTGCAGGTTTTACATCTAAACAACATCTCCCTCTCTCTTATTACACTCATACTGAAGCAAATACTGATAAGAACTTGGCTCACTTTCCGGGAACGAAGTTGGTTGCGAAGGCCCATGCGTTGTTGTTGACTGGATCAGCTAGATGGTCAGCAAGGTTCTCCAAGGGTCCCTTACCAGTGACAATGGCTTGAACAAAGAATCCAAACATAGAGAACATAGCCAATCTTCCGTTCTTGACCTCCTTCACCTTCAACTCCGCGAAAGCCTCTGGGTCGGTAGCCAAGCCCAATGGGTCGAAGCTGCCTCCTGGGTAGAGCAAGTCCTCGGCCTCTCCCAAGGGCCCGTTTCCTGCAACTCTGTAACCTTCAACGGCTCCCATCAAGATCACTTGAGTAGCCCAAATAGCCAAAATGCTCTGAGCATGAACCAAGCTTGGGTTTCCCAAGTAGTCAAGTCCTCCGTCGCTGAAGATCTGTGAGCCAGCCTTGAACCAAACCGCCTCTCCGAACTTGACTCCATTCCTGGCCAGCAACTCCGGGAAGACGCAGCCTAGGGCTCCGAGCATGGCCCACCTGCAGTGGATAACTTCTAGCTCACGGTTCCTTGCGAATGTCTCGGGATCGGCTGAGAGACCGGCGGTGTCCCACCCGTAGTCTCCTGGGAACTCTCCGGTAAGGTAGCTCGGTGGCTCGCCGGAGAATGGACCCAAGTACTTGACTCTCTCCGCTCCGTACCATGGGCTTCCTGATGGACCCTTCGGCTTGGCGACGGTTTTCCTCATTGTCACACGGCCGCTTCCGAGGACATTTGAAGCCGCTGGAGAAGTCTTCACGGCCTTTCCGGCGAAAGCAGCGGAGGAGAGAGCCATTGTTGAGGCAGCCATTGCGGTTGATCAGTGCGGCGTAAAGTAAAAACGTTTATAAGTTGTTGTTGTGTGCCAAGAAATGGGTGGTTTGGTTCTGATGAGCCTTTTCGGTATTTATAATATAGAGTCGTCATCTTGTCTTATCTTAGATTATCAAGTCTTAATATTGTCTTATCCTATAATATCAATTTCTAGTGTTTCTATTGGCAGTTGACATATATTTTTGGTGCTGACGTGGTGATTATGGATTCTACTTAGTATCTCGTAGTTGATCTGTGAGTGTTTAAGATGTAGATATCTTGTAGTGTTGCAGGCAATGTAAAGCATCCACTCATAAAGTGCCACGTATAAGACTTGATCTCTCTATCCTTTTGAAATCCTGAGAGAATCAATGTGAAGCCAAACACAATTTGTGGATAACTGCATATATTACATTTTCATTGAACCTTTTCTTTATATTATATCTTCTTTCTCTGAATGCAATATCTTTTGTTGGCAGCTTTCGATAACATAATATTTGGAGTCCTGATAATGGTTAAAGCCCCGGTTCTGGTCATGGTCATACGCCAGAAGTCGGCTCCTCCTTCACACTCTTCCAAAGGCTACAATAAGCCAATTCCAATTCCATCTAAACCGTAATATACACCCAAAACCATCTAAACCAAATTAATATTGAACCAGAACCCATCTCAACATATGTGGAAGAGGTGGGAGAATGTATTGAATACGGATTTCTCAATCGTTTCTAGCTAATGTTAAGAGCTAAGGCCTAGACTAGGATGTGAGAAGAACACTGTTTGACAAAAACCTGAAGCTATTTTGATTTATATAGTTGTTCATGATTTGATATCTCTCACTTGCTTAGGTCATTTGGGGCTTTGGCGTGTATTTAACTAACTTTTGGGATGCCTGTTTAGAAAACCCTGAATATAAATTGTTGAGTTTTTATTTTTGTAGATTTTCTGAGTGGATGGAGGAGAGGAATAAAATGTTAATTACTGGCTCATAGCTTGCAGTTTATGTGGATCTTATCGCCAAGACTTAAAGGCTTTAGCAATCGCTCAAAAGTTCCTCCGGAAAGTAGACCCAAACTTCAACATCATGGACAGTAATGCCAAGAAGCTGGCGGATTTGATCGTTGAAGATTCTCCTTTAGGTTTACAGTTTAAGTGGGCTAAATTATCCCATAAACATACACTCTCTCTTTTTTTTTTTTTTTTGAACACATAAAACACACACACTTTCTCATCTTATAGATAATCCTGGCGCTTGTGGTAAGTTTTGCATCATTTGCTTGTGGGTGTAACTTATTGAATAAAGCAGCGCATCTCTTGTTGAATTTTTTTCCTCCAAGAAAATAACTGGAATCGTTACTCGACTGATTTAAGATGAATTAACAATACATAATCATGCATAAGAAACAAAAACAAAGAAACTTGAGATTACGTTCGGACTCCTTGGACTATTATTGGTTTAGCAAAGAAAGAAAACACGTCTTTTTGTAATAGTTATGAAAGAGAAAGTCTAGTCAAGATCAAATAATTAGAAAATTCATTAAAAATCTCCGTACTATATATGGGACATTGGTGATTGGTGCATGAATGAATGTCTGTCGATGTGAGGTCCCAGAAGATTGAGAAAACAGAACATACATAGATTTGGTATGTCGGCTTAAAGCTTACAAGTGCGCTCTAGTTAAAGAGTACGTGAATTCATGTCTGCAGCATGCATGGGCTAATTGAGTAATTTTAATTGTGTTTGTGTGTGTGTGTATAAAGCTCTGTAAAACTGATACATGAGACACGTAAATTACATTATATAATGTATCTTCATAAAAGTGGCTGATGAGTAGGTTGTAAACTGGTAATGATGGAGTCACTGTTGAAAATATTGAGAAATTCATGATCGAAACATGATGTGGGTCATTGGGTGAATGCATCTTCTACTGCTACTTTTACATAATGTTCTTTTGAAAAGAAAAGTCCCAAGGTGGTGTTACCGTTTAGGAATACGACGACGCACACAACTTGTGGTCTCAAAATGGTTTGGCAGCAATGAAAGAATCAAAGCGAAAGTTAGTGGACTAGCGACTGCCACATAGGACCAGCAAAACGATGAAATCAGAATCTCAAAAGCCAATGAGAAAAAAGATATAGATTATTTCACACATAACAAAGTCACAATATCTCTATTTAATCCGAACATATCCCAACGTTTTCAATCACTCTCACTCACAAGTTAGTCACCCAAAAACCCAAAAAAAAAACAAGAATTATCAATGGCCGCTTCAACAATGGCTCTCTCCTCCACTGCTTTCGCCGGAAAGGCCGTGAAGACTTCTCCAGCGGCTTCAGATGTCCTCGGAAGCGGCCGTGTGACAATGAGGAAAACCGTCGCCAGGCCGAAGGGTCCATCAGGCAGCCCATGGTACGGATCAGAGAAGAAGTAGTGCAGGGATCTACAGAACATGTTGGCTACGCGGTGGTGCAGGGTCGACTTCTGAGACAGGGGAAACTGTTTCTACCTCAGACATCAGCTCTTCGCAATATCATAATGCGAGAGTTCCACAGTGGGAAGATAGGAGGTCATGGGGGAGTGCTGAGAACTCAGAAGCGTATAAGAGAACTGTTCTACTGGAAGGGAATGATGACAGAGATAAAACACCATGTGGCGTCATGTCAAGTATGTCAACGACACAAGTATTCCACCTTAGCTCCGAGTGGGTTGCTTCAGCCTCTTCCGGTTCCCGAGAAAGTGTGGGAAGACATTGCTATGGATTTCGTGGAAGGGTTACCTAAGTCTGAAGGATACAACTCGATATTGGTCGTCATTGATCGACTCACGAAATACGCGCATTTCCTCAAACTGAAGCATCCGTATAATGCAGTGGACGTGGCAGGGATCTTTGATCATAAGATCTTGAGATTTATCTTGCTGAGCCACCTAGCGAGATAATGAGAGTAGATACATATATTGAACGAAAAGCTGTGGGTCATCCCAGTGAACGAAAAGCTAACAAAAAGGAATAAAGATTGAGAATTATGCGCAAAAGAGTATTAGGGAGTAGACCCGAGACGGAGCAGATATCGAAAAATTTACAGTATCTATGATTCGCTTTGTCTCAAACGAATATCTAAGTTTGTGATTTGCATTGATCAAGTCTGAATATTCGAAGTTCTTCTGAATATTTGCGGATTATACGATTTGATCCGCCAATTATATTTAAAGTTAAAATAATATGTAACATTAAATTAAACAAAACAAATATTCATAATAGCAATTTAAAATAAAAATAATAATATCATATTAACAAACTAACATTTTAAGAGAAATTGTAAAGCAAAATTTAATATTAACAAGCCTAATAAAAAAATGCATATGATAACATTTGACTCAACATGAAAATTAAATTGGATATGCAATAACTCAAAACAAAAATTTGAATAATAATTTTAAAGAAAAATAATAAAACTGTATCATAAAATATGTATATATATAATAGTTTGAATACACAATTACATTGCATATATATAAATATATGGATCAGGTCAGATATCCAATTTTGTAAAAACTAACATTTATGATTTGATTCAGTTTTTACGGATATTATATTATACGGTTTGCTTTATTTCAAAGCTTTATTGATATCTGAATTTTTCGGATCAAATCAAAATGAATAACATATCAAATCAGTAAAGCTTTACAAATGAAAAAGCACATAATCTCAAGATCTATGACATTGAAAAAAAGGAGAGAAATGAGTTGCAAAAGAGAGGGAGAGCGGTGTTGATACTGACGTTATTGAAATCCATGAGGTGTAGGGGTGATAATTGTTTGTATGTAACCTTATTATCGTCTTATCCAACTTGTAGATGGATTCATATCAAAGATAGTTGATATCTTGCATATTTACATGTTTTTAGCTTTCATATCTTGTACATTTTGATCATATAGATTAGGAATTGAGAATTCGGCCAAAAAAACTTCAACTTTGTACGAATTGCCAAAATAAACATGAACTTTTGAGCTGACCAAAAAAACACCAAACTTTCATTGACTTTAGAATTAATTAACAATGTTTTCGCTGACTTGCCAATTTAGCACGCCGTCAACAAATTTAACAGAAATATTTGACATCGTTTATTGTTGGCGTTAAGTGAAACGACGTCGTTTTCAAATGAGATGAAACGACGTCGTTTTATATGATTTGAAATTAAAAATATGTAGACCCCTGGATTCGAACCCAGGTTGGTTGGTCAAATGGCAAGGTATTTTACCACTAGACTACTCACACTTTCAATGTACTTAATAACATGTTTACTTTTATTTGGTACATATTAAATATAAAAAATTCTCTAAAAACTTAATAAGATCTTTAAAATTCCAAAAAAATAAAAAATAAAGAAGATTTTTATAAAAAAAATTATTTTTCTTTTTAAAATAAAAAATTTTATTTTTCTTTTTAAAAAATAAAAACTCTTCCAAAATTTTTTAAAAACTTAAAAAGATCTTTAAAATTCCAAAAAAATTGAAAAAATAGAAGATTTTTATAAAAAAAATTATTTTTCTTTTTAAAACATTAGTCCATGGCCGTCTGTTAGGCTATTTATTAGGGTTTTGTATCATTTTAGAGGCAGACTTGCCTAGAGACCTTTTAGACCTAGTTTGGAGGAGGCAAGAAGCCACCATTGAAAGAGGAGAGCTTAGGATTGGAGAGATAGATCATCTACTCCAAAACAGAGAAGATCTTGAACTCCCTTGTTTTCATTATTTCTGTTACCTTTACTATTTATTTTAGCTAAGTATTATTCAGACCATCATAACCATGTGTTTCATGAATATGTCTGAGTAGTCCTTACTGTTATATTTAGGTTTCTCAAATAGGTTGATAAATGTAATACTGACATAACAATTGCTAGGGTTCTTAGAAATATAGTTCCTTCATCTAGTTGTGCTTAAAGCTAAGTTTAGGCTGATCTCCCTTTAAACTTAGATCTTAGGATTAATTGGGATTAAGCCATTGCTTGACTCAATACCTGAAAATAACTAGAATGATCTAACTGACTAGATACAGACGAGAGTTGGTCTATTAAGTTAGAAAATATAAATCAAATTTGTCCGTAAAGCTTTCTGGAAGAAATATCGATCGACGCAGCGAAAGCCCTGTCGATCGATATTTTGAAAGGTGTATCGATCGATATTCACAAAGAATTATCGATCGAAACTTTCTCGTGATTAAAATACAAGAGTTGAGATCCGAGATCCATATTAGATAATCAAATAGATTATATCTTAATTTGAATTCAAGAACAATTAATATTAATAAACCCCTAATTTTCCAAGTTAAGTTTTACTTATCATACCTGAGAATATACATGAATCTAGCTACTTCAACCAACTGTTAACAACCTCAAAACAATCAATCGAGCAATAAATTTGCTCACCAATCCATTTACTGCTTTTAAAGCTTATAAACCATTCAATCTAGATTTATTTAAAGACCATAATCTATTGTGTAATTGATATCTTGCATATTTACATGTTTTTAGCCTTCATAACTTGTACATTTTGATCATATAGATTAGGAATTAGGCATCTTTAGAGTCCATATTGCATGCATTGTCCTTATTAGGTGTTGGAGAGTGCTATGGAGTGATTGGAGATGTTTGGGAGCATTGTGATTCAAAAAGAAGTAGAAAATGATCATTGGGCGAGTAGAGGAGCTGGAGCGACCTACTGGAGCGAGGTGAGCAACCCGCTCTAACCTGGAGCGACCTCTCGCAGCGACATCATCAACCCGCTCGGCATTTCGTCGCGATACGAGGATGATCTGGAGCGGGCGAGCGCAGCGGGGTCTGGATGTCGCGCTGCGACTTGAAGATTCAGATGACGATTCAGCGGGGAGACGCAGCGGGGAACGGGAGTTGCGCGCTAAAATCCAAAAATACAATCGAAGCTGGAGCGGGGTATGGCAGCGACGTCACGTACACGCTCGGCATTTCCCACTTAGTCGGATTTCTATGTTTTAATAGGCTTTCTCAGATTTGTTGACTGAGCCCACTAGGGTTTTAGGAGCCATATAAATACTTTTTAGATCCCAAAGTTGGGGGATATCTTCTTTTCTCTCTAAGAACACATAAACCTCTTTAAAGAAAATTTGGATCTTGAATCATTTTCCATCTATATTCTTTGTGTTTGTGTGATTATCTTGCTCTTTAATCATGTTTAGCCTTGAATCATCCATGGTTTTGGGGTTATCCATGTCTATTAGTGAGTAGACTAATATTGGATTCATGGGCTAGGGTGATTAAGGGTGATTAGAGAAGATCTAGGGTGTTTAGTGTTAGATTTACTTGTTTCCTTACTTGTTGAGGGTTTTCAATGCTATTTTAGTCTTGATCATAATAAAATAGATCTCTAGGCATTTCCTGCCCACAAGGTGTATGATGTAATGCCTGAACCAACTCTTCAATGTTTTTAGCTTGCTTTACGTAAGAGATTAGTTGCTAAAGGAGTTAAGATTGCTATTAGACTTGTTCTCCATGTTTGCTTTACTAACATTCAACCTAAGAGATTAGACGCTTGAGTTGCTTTACCAAAAGAACATTCATCTAGAGATAGAGTTTGTTTAGCTTAGTGTCTAGGCATAAGGAAAGTATTTGATTGATAGCTTGCCACCCTTAGATTGGATCTACATCACCCAAGATCAAATGCCTAGCCCCATGAGTTCTCTTGCTTCATATTGAGAAAGAAAGATCTTTACTTTATTGCATTAGCTTATTAGTTCTTAGTTCTTAGTTCATACCATCTTTAAAACCCGATTGCACTTAGCTTAAGAATGAACTTGCATTCCCTTTGCTTTAGAATCACCTAGAATTGGTTTGACAATCTCTTATACTATAACATTTGATTAGGAGCCTTGAAAACTCTTAACATCAAATTGGCGCCGTTGCCAAGTTTTAGGTTGATTGTGACATTGAGATTTAGTCACTTGCTTGAGACTAAGTCATTTTTCTTTTATTTTATTACTGATTCTCCTTCTCCTCTCCCTTTGCATTTCAGGTGTATGAACTTGAGGAGCATAGGTTCATCAAGCCTAGTTACAAGAGTTGAAGACATAATTGCACTTGAGAGGGAGATAGCAAGAAAGAGAAGAGAAGAAGAGCAACAAGCTCACTTTCAGAGATCGGGGTTTGAAATGGAGCACAATCAGAATCAGCGTCATGATGGAGTGGCCCAAGGAGCTGCAAACCTTAGGCCACAGCATCCACAACACCAAGCTAGAGCCATTGGAGCCTATGATCAACCTCACATTCATGGTCATAGGTTGGGAAT
>NC_027754.1:16401779-16404152 GCF_000695525.1 Brassica oleracea var. oleracea
TTGAAGTGGCCGAGCTTTTGGACATCTCCATTGTGAAGATTGATCCACCAATCCCTCCAAAGTCCCTCCCTAAGCTTGAGTCTCAAGGGATGTTCACCTTGCCTTGCTACCTTGATAAGCTCATTTTTGATGATGCTCTTGTTGATTCTGGTGCAAGTGTGAATGTGATCTCAATGGAGATGATGAAGAGTCTAGGGATTGAGAGCATGGAGCCAAACACATCTTCCCTACAGTTTGGAGATTCCTCTTCTACAACTCCTATTGGTCTCATCAAGGACTTCTCTTTGAAGATTGAAGCATGCACTATTCCTATAGATCTCACTGTTCTGAAGATGGCAACTGAGAAGAGAGTCCCATTGATCCTTGGCACTCCATTCCTCACAAAAGTGGGAGCTTGCATAGACTTTGCCAACAAGAAGGCACACTCCTAAATGTGAACAAAGCTGTCTCCTATCCACTACAATCCCCAAAGATGAATGTTGAGTATTATGGAACAATCACTTATGGAGCATCCTCCATCGAGAAGACCAAGGCTGAAGGGGTTGGTATTGAGACAGAAGTTCTTGCTGGAGAGTCCTCTAAAGAGCTGTGTGATGAGCACTTGGAAAGTGCTAAAAAGGAGGAGGTGAGTAGAGCCACAAAGGCTGCTCATGACAAGAAGAAGATTGTGAAAGAACCTCATCCTCCACCTCTTGATAAGATTCTTCACACTCTCACTCTCCACCCAATGAAGCTTAAGGATGGGGTCATTGAGTACAAAATCAAGTGCAAGGGAAGGTCTAAGCCATTCTCAAGTGCAAGGGCCATCATCACTCCTCAGCTCCAAAATGATCTAATCAAGCTTCAAGAGCTTCTCTCCCACGTCCTCACCATCACTCTTGAAGGTGGGAAGGACCCTCCCTCTCACTAGCCAAAGGAAGGAAAGTCAAGCTAGAGACTTAAAACAAGCTCACTTGGGAGGAAGTCCCATGGCTATACCTGTACATATCAGTAGGATCTTCGTTTTTAAGACCCTTGGGCTGAGGAGGAAAGCGGCCAGACATTGCTCCCTAGACACCACTGCCTTTTCCAACACTCCATCAGAGGTACTCCTTCACCTTAATCTTGTACATACAAGTTTATTTTTGCATATTGCTTTCCTTTGGGTATCTCTCCCATACTCACACAGAGACTGTGTGATTTAAGTGTGGGGGGAGGTACCAAGTATTTGATCATGTTTGCTTTGATGATTTTGAGTCTCATGCATTGCATTGTACATACATATATGCATAGAAAAACAAAAAAAATTGAAATTTTTGAATCATGTAGTTGCGTCACTTGCATTCTTAAGATTGAGTCTGGAGCATATAGGATGCATTCACTTGCATATGGAGCAGCTGATTGATATTGCCTTGTATAGAACACTGGTTTGCACTGAATTTGACACCCTAGTTAAACATATCAAGTAGCTTAAGCATCTTTTGAAAGGCTTGCATGCTTTGAGCCTTGAAAACTCTTCTTGGAACTTGTTTGCTTGCTTGATATTGGCATTGTTCTTGAAACCAGCTCCAACCTGAACTTAGACTTGACTGAACTTAATCTCTCTTGCATATGGGCATTTGCATATTTGATCATGGGTCTCATACACATTTGGGTTATCTTTCCCCATTGTACCACTCTTTGTTAACCCAAATGGCACTTCCTTACCCTTGAACCCTAGCCATTCTTTGAAGCCTACATTGATTTGCATGAGTGAGGCATCTTTTGATAGTTTGTCATGTGCAAAATCTTGAGAGTATTGGGAGAGACATGGATTTGTTCTCATCTCTTGCTAGCTTAGGTCATCACTTGAGCTAGCTTCTAGGATGGTGAGTGGGGTCTTTGTTCCTTAAAGGTTTATATCTTGGGTTTGGGAAGTGATAAAGTTGAGATTGATGAACAAAAGATTGTCATGAGAAAGAAAAGCCCTAGGGACCTAGAATAGAAAGATAAGAAAGCTCTTGATTGTATTGTTTGAGACATTCCGCCTCTATAAAAAAAAAGAAGAAAAAGAAAAAAAAAGAAAAAAAGAAAAAGAAAAGAAAAGAAAAAGAAAGATTCAATAAGATAGTGGGGAAGGGATAATAAAAAGTGTTAGAGCTTAGAAATGTGAAAAGTGAATAAGAGGTCCTTAGTGGTTGAGTCTTAAGAAAAAAATATTGTTCATTGGGTGAGTGATGTGAGTGTTTACCATTTTGGGTTATGGGATGAATGAAAATGGTGTAGAATTTGTAATCACTTAGGAATGAGGTAGAATGATGAGGATGGATCCATGTATGCATGAATTGCTCCTAGTCTTAGATAAATTTTGCATAATGATCAAGCTCCTTGATTCTTGAGTGATTGCCACCTTAA
>NC_027754.1:16404193-16404594 GCF_000695525.1 Brassica oleracea var. oleracea
CTCTTCATCCATATTTCCATATTAGACCATTTGATCACCTAGCCAAATGATTGAGATCATGTGCCCATCTGTGAGAATTCACCTTGTATGTGTGTGTGTGAATCAATGTGAGGGTTGGTGGAGAGAGCATGTTGGTTGAAAAGCATTGCATCTTGTGTAGAGACATAAGAGTATTTATAGGTCTAGAGAAGCTAAAGTATAATAAGAGAGTGTGTTCATGCTATTTGCTATGTTTCTTTAGGATGTCAAGTTGAGTGCATTGAGTGTTTCTTTTGGCTAAGCTCCCATCTTTATATCTCTCTTCCTTGTGTTTTGAAAAGTTTACTTGAGGACAAGTAAATGACTAGTGTGGGGGAGTTGATATCTTGCATATTTACATGTTTTTAGCCTTCATATCTTGT
>NC_027754.1:16405183-16405491 GCF_000695525.1 Brassica oleracea var. oleracea
TCTATTAGTGAGTAGACTAATCTTGGATTCATGGGCTAGTGTGATTAAGGGTAATTAGAGAAGATCTAGGGTGTTTATTGTTAGATTTACTTGTTACTTTACTTGTTGAGGGTTCTCAATGCTATTTTAGTCTTGATCATACTAAAATAGATCTCTAGGCATTTCCTGCCAACAAGGTGTATGATGAAATGTCTAAACCAACTCTTCAATGCTTTTAGCTTGTTTTACCTAAGAGATCAGTTGTTAAAGGAGTTAAGATTGCTATTAGACTTGTTCTCCATGTTTGCTTTAGTAACATTCAACCTAAG
>NC_027754.1:16406571-16407723 GCF_000695525.1 Brassica oleracea var. oleracea
CACAAAGCATTTTTATTTAAACTAGAAGCAGAAGTAAATGAGCAGTTGTAATTGGAAACAGGATCAAGTTCTTCAAGCAAATACAACTCTCCTTTAGTGATTCCTTTTCCAATCATTTGGCTGCTCTCAATATCCTGAAACTTCACATCATTAGGACTGAATATAACATTGCAATTCAAATCAGTTGTGCATTTCTTGACAGATAACAAGTTAGATGTGAAATCAGGCATATAGAAAGCTCTAGAGTTTTTATCAAACAGTTTCAAGTTCCCTATTCCTTTAATAGGTATTTTATCTCCATTTGCAATCATAACATGTCCATTAGTTGGTTCTATATCCTTAATGAGGTTTGTATCACTAATCATGTGATGAGATGCACCAGAATCAACAATTAGTGGCTTAGTTATGTTGCTAGCAGTATGACATAGGTTCAACGGTGATCTGAATGCTTTAAGCTCATGATTCATTCTAGCATTTCTAGCAAAGGTGTACTCAGCTCTAGCATTTTCACTACTCTTAATGCTATTCATCCTAGCAATGTCAATGCCACATGGAGACGTATCTATAGTCCTAGCTATCATTGATGCACCAAAAGAGTACCCATGAATGTTACCATTCTCCTTGAGCATTTTGATGAGTGCATCCATCTCGGATCTCGTTATGAAGTCATGATCATTGCTGCGGATGTTAGGAGTTGCTGAGTATGTCACCATTGCCTTGCCATCACCCTCACGCCCCTCTCCTTCAGCTCCACGGTTAGATGGTCCTGCTCCATCAGATACATGCGCCCTTGCCTCCCTTTCCTTCATGAACTTCGCCGGCTTCAAATGAGGATGGAGTATCCAGCATTGGCTCTTCTTGTGTCCATACTTCTTGCAATGATCACAATTGCCATTGAACTTTCTATCCTCATACTTGCCGTGAGCTGCTTTGTTGGCTTGTGGAGTCTCTTCATGATCAGATCGCACAGCATTTGCAAGAGACAGCTCTCCCTTGCCTCCAAACAAGCCAATGGAGCCTTGCTCCTTTTGTATCTGAGCGCACGCCTCCTCTAGATCAGGGAGCTTCTCGGACCTCAACATGTGCTGGATTAGACCAGTGTAGCTTGGATTCAGCGTGATTAAGAGTCCAAAGACCTTGTCCTGTTCACGC